>NC_055976.1:3864634-3867134 GCF_018492685.1 Alosa sapidissima
GCCAACATGTATTTCTGTAGGTTTGATGAGAGTATCACCTCAGCTACCCATTTTTTGTTATTGTAAATCGGTCTGACGTTAAACTATCAACTATCTCAGATACTTTTTAAAAAATGTTATCCATCACCTTGCTGTTGCTATTATTCCTAGGTGTGTGCAGAAATACTAATAAGCATCAAAAGGATTTGGGTTTATTCTTCCAGACTGCAAAACATGCAAGTAAGAAGATCACATTAAAGCAGCATTCAAAAAGCATGGACAGCTTTGAGTAATTTGGCCTGGGGAATTTTGGCAAGCCATCAGAGAAGCAGGGCAATAATGAGCGCAGAAACACCATAACCACCATAAATATGTCACCCCACGGCATAGCTGGCATTACTGATACTGACGCCGAGTTGGCCACTACTTAGAGACTGATCTCTTCTCCCTCCTTACCAATACACACAAACCAGTCAGTCATGAAAATGGGAAGATATGAAATAAAAACAATGAAAAAATTGCAATGAAAATACTCGGAAATAAAATGACAAACTAAATAGTCTATCTAGCACAGCACTTTACTTAGTGCTGACCCCGTCCACTTTGCTGACCCTGAATGATCTGAGGAATGAGGGAAGAATCATCATGTGTGTGGGTCTGTGTGAGTGAGTGTGTGTGTGTGTGTGTGTGTGTGTCAAGTCTCAGGGGACAGTGCATGGTGGTGGTTCTGGCTTTCGGTCTCCAGGCTCCCCCTCCTCTGACCAACTGCTGTCCTAAGCAGCATCCTCTGGGCCAGTTGCCCACTGGACTCGAGGTGCACTTTGAAGTTCTTCTCCATGCAGCACCTCTCCATGCAGCACCTCTACATGCAGCACGCTTCCTCTGCCCTCTCCAGATACAAGGTGAATGTCACACATCAAAGGGGGTGGGGGGGGGTTGGGGTGCATTCAGTGAGCTTTCAATGTCAGCCTCGCCCCAAAACACACACACACACACACACACACACATTTGAAAAACAAAGAAAGTCCTCTTCATTCAGACAGACCTCACCCATCCTGCCTATTTAGCCAGTCCCCACCATAGAGCATGTTTTCCTTTAGGCCCCTCCATTGGTCCTCTTCAAATGAGGAAGTCACTTGCTGGGGCATTTTCCTCAGTCCCTTTGTGATGCGTAGCAGACAGGGTCAAATACGACTCGAGCCCCTGAGGGCAACGGCAGGTCAACGCATTGGAGACGTGGGAAACAGCCTTGTGCAAAATCTCTCGAAGCAAACACCGAGCAGCAACACTGAGAAGCCATCACAACCTGCTCTGCTCTGCTCTGCCTCAGCTGGCGGTGTTGGCATGACGGGCCATAGGTGAATTTGAATCTCTTGAAGCGATTGTCTCCATTCCGCTTCCTCACTCTCGTTCTTTTGCCCTCGGAATCAGTCCTGACCCGAAGAGTCATTATCCCAACGGGTAAATCACCCTGCAATCAGTTTAGCCCACACCCCCCTCCCCACCTCCTCCACGTGCTCTTGAGATGATTCCCTGGGCTGATTGAGCTAACTGGACTCCTGTCAGAGGGAGCATTACCATGCATTGTTTTCTGTATGGCACATGGATTGAAGCTCTCCTGCGTCAGCATTCACACCTCATGGTGTGTGTGTGTGTGTGTGTGTGTGTGTGTGTGTGTGTGTGTGTGTGTGTGTGTGTGTGTGTGTGTGTGTGTGTGTGTGTGTGTGTGTGTGTGTGTGTATGTATGTATGTGTAAGTATGTGATTGGATGTGTATGATCTGACCTTTTGTAAATCTGGTTGAGGGTGCCAGTGAGAACGACAATCAGCAATGTCATTTGGCCCATATTGTGTATTAGGTCTTATTTGATGTGTGTCTTTGCCAAGGCACCCAGCAGAATGAGCGCCGTGGGGCATGTGACCCACACCTGCTCCATGCCTCTGCACCAGCCTGCACCTCCTGCCAACGGACACAACGGTGTGGGCAGATTCCACACCTGCACGTCTCCTGGCGCCTGCACTGGCAGTGGCCAATGTAGTGACATGCATCTCAAGCCTCTTTTCAGTTCTGCTGATCCAACCAGGAGGCACAGTAGCCACTGCAAGTCCTTTGGGAAATGGACTTCACTGTGGACAACGTAAAGGCCACCTGTATCATGTGGAACATGTTTTATAAATCATTTAATATCATATCATATAAATCAGGCTTTCCTGACACGTTGGGTGGATCTCATGTCGAATAGGTGAAGGTGGTTTTATGTTTTATGTCTGAAACCAGTCAGATGTTGAGAGACTGCAAGAGTGGGTGAACTGCCACCACTGCCACCACTGCTTGTGGAAGTTCAGCTGTGCATTCTGCAAAAAAGCAGAAGTGACTGAGTTTACTGGAATCATTTATCAGGTTGTACCACCATCACAATCACTGTGATCCTCTCTACCTGAGCTGGTCAACGTCTCCGGCTGACAAATGGTCAACTTGAGTTCGATTCCTGAACCCGTCATTGTGAGTCTGTTGTCGCTTT
>NC_055976.1:3872134-4039634 GCF_018492685.1 Alosa sapidissima
AAGCTGGCATGTACTCAAAACTGTTCTCTAGTTCCCACTAGTGGAATGAGATAGTGCTGCATCCACAATACACTGAAAACCATACACAGACAGCCATAACCCAAATTCATTAATGTGCAACATTGATTACAATGAAAATGTATATAGTATGATATATATATTACAAATGCATAAACTAAATGTAAACAAAACCGATTTTTTTCCCCAAATCTCATCAAACTTTTGAAAGAATGACAGAGAGAGTTTTGTGTCTATTTTGTTGTACTTCTGTGTCAAGAAAATATGTCTGTTAAAAGGCAGAAGTACATGTATTATCCTCTATTTTGTGTAAGAGCGCATGTATTATCCCCCCATTTGATGATACACAATAAGCACTCAAAGCAAAACCTGCCGTATGAAAATTGTCTCACTTTCATTTTGGGACAAGAAAGTGTTTCAAATGGCTGGATCACTTCCCTTTAGATGGATACTTCCAGTCATACTGTGTGCATGTGGGAGATATGCACTGAATGGGAGCTTGGTAGAGCTCCCATCTCCATCTGTCTCTCACTTGCATTGTCTGCTCAGTAGCTGTGTTTACTTGTAATTGAGTAATTACCTGTAAGAGACAGCACACCCATGGTGTCGCATGGATAATCTTACCTGCTGGGTAGTACTTTGGCAGATCCGTTTTTATCACAGCAAGAGGCTAAGTTCCACTGTTTTAGTGGCACTGAGTGTGTGTGTGTGTGTGTGTGTTTGTGTGTGTGTGTGTGTGCGTGCGTGTGTGTGTGCGTGCATTCAAGACAGTGTTTTTATATATATATATATATATATATATATATATATATATGTAGTCCGCTTTACAGCTGTTGCCTCTGTAGATAGATGCCTCTGATGTGTCAATGAGGGGTCAAAAACATAGTGTTTTCAGAGGCCTACATCTTTACTTTAAAGCACTTTGTAACTTTAAGTGCTTCATAAATAAAGTTTATTATTATTATTATTACTGAGGGACCACTAGATTATAGAAAGAGAGAGAGAGAGAGAGAGAGAGAGAGAGAGAGAGAGAGAGAGAGAGAGAGAAATAAAAACCTGTGCCAAAAGTTAGGCTGCTTTGCTACAATCTAACCTACTTTCCCCCAGATGCCACCTGTTTAGACTCCAAATGCAGGTTTAAAACTTCAACTGTGAACCTCAACGGAGAACTAACCGCCATGGAGCCGTATATTCAGTTACGGATGCGTTTTCAGTCGATTGTCGAAAAAGAGGACGAGAAAGGGTAAACGATACGACACCAAGGGATCGTATGAATGTAACGCGCGCACTTCATAATCCCACAGGACTGGCTTCCCGCTCCCGCTGGAACCACACCCAGGATAGTGAGAAACACGAGCACGCGGCTCTCATGGTAGCCTGCAAGGTGGGAAAACTAGCCTACTTCTCGGATACGTTTCAGATGTTTACTCTCCTGCCTATCCTCAAACCTAAACCCCTACTGCATGAGCCAGATGACACGTTTTAATATTCGAAGTCGCCGTTAATTTGAAGCGTCTCATGCATTCCCCAAGAGCCCATATTGGCCGCTGTTTTTTTCTGTCCTTAGACCGTTGGCAGTGTGAATGGGACAGTAATATGCACTGATGTAATGTGAGAGATAACAATCTTTTATGTGCTGCGTTATAAATTGCCTGCGTAATGCGAATGACCGGGAGGGGGTGGTGGGTGGAGCGAACCTGCGTTGCTGGATTCCAGTGTTGTGAGAGCCTCATACCTTTCAGCTTCATTAAACCAATTTCACGCCGAGGTGAGCTAAGAGAGGAAGCGCCGAATCTCGGCTGCAGCAACAATGGCGTATTGAAGGGATGAGGCGAAAGTAAATTAGGTACCACTTCACAGACGGCAAATTAAAATCTGAAAGTTGGATAGGAAAAAGTTGAGGTAGAGATGATTATGACTTTATTGTGCCCCCCTCAATCTAAACCTCCCTTTCCTCAAGCGACCACCTTTACTCTCACCCCCACTGGCCAGTCCTTTTAGAAAAAATAATGATCTATTTCTTGTCTGGTAATTGGTTTCTAAGATGCTCTCATAAAAAAGGCCCAGTTCTCAAACCACATGGCCTCCCTTTCAGTCCCTTAATTTAGTTTTGCCTTATCAGTCAGATTTGATATCCTGAAAAATCATATAAATTAGACATTAATATGGTGCTTACTTTTTTTGTGTGTGCAGGCTTTGGCCCTCTGTTACTGTGTATCTGTGGCATAGCTGCTTGAGACGACTAGATGTTTCATTCAAGGAGTTTCTCTTTGAAGGGAAGGTCTGTGCAAAGTAATGATACTCTAAAGCTGGTTAATATGTATACTTGTAAAATGTCAACTGACCTTGGCATGTTTGGTTAATGATCTTAAAAACAGAATATTTCGTAAATATGATTTGCTCTGCTACCTGTGGCAAACATATCTCTTGTAAACAGGAGAGAGGAAGTAGTGCAAAGTAAAATGTAGTAATGTAAGGAGTAGAGGAGTGGTTTGTAATCAACAACAGTTTGAAACTAGACACTCTTTGGGGACCACACTAATTGTCTCTGTCTACGGTGGAAATACATTCATGCTTTGTCCCTGTATTGCAAAATGGTTCGAATATGATAGCAAGTTTTTACAGTCACCTGTGACAGTGTCTGTCACCAGTAACCTTAAGTGGATCAGGAATGTTTTTTTCTGGTCTCGCAATGCAGTACTTAAGAATGTATTGTGAATGCTATATCAGCCTTGTAGTTCTGTCAGTAACACATTTAGTAGTCATAACAGAGCACCCATTGACTAGGCTCTGAACCGACACACACACAGAGAGACACACACACACACACTCTCTCTCTCTCACACACACACACACACACACACACACACACCCAGGCAGCAGTTTGGCTTTACTGTCGTACGAACACTGGCTTTTATGAGACAGAAGGATTCTCCCTCTGACCATAAAGCCATCACTGCGTAACAAAGGCGGCAGGTGCAAGGCCTGCCTGAAGTGCTCACCTGCGCCCAAGTGAGGGCCCCCAGCCCACAGCCCCTCCCCTCTCACCCAAGCCAAGTGGCCTCCACTCTCCGCTGGGAAGACACAGGATGGAGGAGCACAAACAATCTCAAAATCATGATCAAGAAGTCATGATTCTTTGATACTAAACACACACACATTATTTAGATTAATGTATGTCTGTACATAGGTAGTGAGGAGGGTAATATAGTGAAAAAGTGAAATATGAAGTAAGATACCACTTTTTCATAGCTGGATCAGTCTCCACCTCTGGTCATGGCCAGGAGGTAGGCGTGAAGTGGGCAGGCTGAGGACCAGTGAGGGGCAGAATGCTGGTGCCTGTGAGGGAGGCCTCGGCTCTCAGCTCCCAGCGGGGCTCCCACCTCCCCACCGCAACACCTCATCACCGAGCCCACCGGTTGCTGTGGGGACAGACAGTTGGACAGTCAGCCGCATCGACGCACATGACACATGAGCCGGAGAGAAGAAAGGGAGGCCAGCTAGCAAGCTGCTGCTGCTGCTGGATGGAGGGGCAGGTGGAGGGGCACCCGGGCAGGGGGACAGGGAGAGAGGCAGGCAGGCAGGCAGGCAGGCAGACAGCAAGGGGTAGGTGCCTGTGTGTCCACGACTGGCGCGGTGACAGATGTGTGGTGAATCTTTAACTCTCTCCTCACTCCCCACTGCCGCTGCATCTGTCCACTGCCCCCCCCACTGCCTGGGCCAGCTCTGGGGCGAGGGCGGCCCCCTCCTGTGAGAAAAACAACAACAATAAAGCCAATCAGGCTACTTATTGATCAGCTCCCCAGCTCTGACAGGGCCTACCGATATTTAAAGACCTCTGGGTCATTAAGTCATTGTGCCTGTTATTCGTTTAAGGAGGTTCATGTTGGATCAATAACAATCTGGGTAATATGTCTGTTCCTTTTGCTGTTATCTTGCTTTCCCATAACATTTAGTCATCTGAAAATTGGATGTTTTAGAACAGTGATGCCAAATCAGCTGTTTGTGTAAAAGGAGTGCTGTAATAACAGCAAATCCTATCAGTAAACTCAGCAATAACGCACAGTGAACTGCTGACCCATGAATGCTCAAATAAGTAGGGCTACAGGTTGGACTATTAAAAAGTTTTGAAGTTCACACTGAAATCATTTTCTATTGTCTTGACATGCGTTCATTAAAATGCAATATAATACTTAATGAAAAGAAGGAATCCTGATTTGGGATACCTATGGTATTATATATTTCTAGATTGTGAACACAGTGTTTTATTTTTTTTTAATCTTATCACCACTGGTCCTTTTTTATACAGTGTATTTCAATGTTATCTGCTGTTTACAATTATTTGGCCCTAGTGTATGTGTTTTTATGAGATTATATATTTTGTGATGTAATAAATGTGATTTTATGATGTAGTAAATGTCATAGTTTTTTCCCAAGAGATGCATGGGAGAGACGGTGGCTTTAATAAAATGTACCAATCTCTGCCAGCCCACCACTGTATTGAACATAACTAGAGTTTCATGAGTCACCTAATCCTGTTTCATAATATTGCTGGTATAATGGGTTGCAACAGCTTTTTAGAATGGTTGCTTGAATTGCTTCAATAAATTTAAACTTCATTCCATTATTATGCAAGATGATATGATCCACTTGTTACTAGGGATTCACTTGTTGTTGGCCCCCTCAGCTGAACCAGGCCTTAACAATGATCCAGGCCATCAACCGTCAGGAGTGCAAAGCCCTCTCCTTAAGCCCAAACAGTGTCTTATGCCATTGTGCTTGTGTACCCTCTCGTACCTAAAAATAACAGATATGTCAGTGCCATAATACGCGATAAAGAGCGTTTTATTGTCATCAATGGCATGGGCCTAATCTGCGTTCAGACGTCACGCGGCAAACAGTGGGATTCTCCCCCCACGCGCTCACTCGCTTGCTCTCTCTCTCTCTCTCTCTCTCTCTCTCCCTCGCTTGCTTGCCCACTCCGGCCGAGAGAGATGGTTTATTTTAATTGAAAATTAGCAAAACAAAACAAAGAGCAAGGGGAGCCCTGAATGGGGCCCCCTCCTTTTTTTGCTCCGGGAGCTCCTGTGGCCTTGAATAATGCATATGGGAGAGGGTAAACAGCAGTGGCTGAACAATGGGCCTCACTGAGCTCAACCAGGGCGCCTGATTTTATTACCGGCCTGTCAATCCGCCCACCCCTCCACACCCCCTCGTCCCCCAAGCCTACCCCCTTCAGCCCCCCCCCCCCCCCTCTCCTCCACAGCCTGGGAACCGTGGGACCAGGGCCAGCCAGCAGCTGCCACTGACCACCCGAATCTGACCCACGACACCCCACGCACAGCAAGAGACACCCGCTGGATTTCCACACACACACATACACACACACATTGGCATGCACATATCTTAGACATTCACTGTGGTTTGCATAGCTTCACATCAAACTGGTAAGGGTGTTAGTCTTCTGTCTTGTTATAATGGGACAGAGTCTGTTTTTACTGTAAGTGGCAAACAGCGGTTGAGTGTCTGGTTTGCATCCTCTTCTCAGATGTGCTGCATTTTTAGTGCATGTGAGTCTCTTGGACTGATAATAAAGCTGCACACCCTCAGCATGTCATTTGATCTGGAGGGGCAGGCATTAGTGAGCTGTAGAGCTCTCTGATCAGGCCATTCTTAGAGAACTTTTCTCTTCCTCTTTTACCTCTTTCTACTCGCCATTGAGATTCCAGTCTGGGCTCTTGGCCAGGCTCCATCGTGGTTGCCATGCCGACGTGCAAATTGGCTTGTGGGGATGAGTAATGACGTGATGTGGCTCCTCTCGGAGGCTCCCCCAACAAAGGCCTTATTACAGCTGCGGCCTTTCAGAGCACCCCTTTGTTGTCAAGTGTTCCTGATATTAACCTGCCTAAGCTGGAGCTTCCTGCTCCCACCTGCACGGCACACAGCCACACTCCCCTCCTGCCCCTCCGCCCTCAGCTCTGTGGCTGCTGCTGCTCACTAGCTGTGAAGACACATACAGTCAGGGAGTCAATTATCACACAAAATAGTTAAAACAATTACATATTTAAAACAAAGAACTGTTTTTTCCCCTTGCTATTATTGTTGTGGTTATCATGAAGCAACCTACACAGTTTTCTCAATATTATATTGCTTCAAGAATTCTAATAAGAGTGTCAATGAACAAAATTAAATTAAAGTATTTGTATTACTTGGTGACAGTCTTAAAATATCAGTGTAGTGTTGTGTTGACTAACACATGATCTATTAGTCAAACAAACAAGCACTTTAAATCAGCTAGCTGCATCTTAAGAAATATGCATTGTATGTTATTATTATGCAAATTATGCCATTGTACATCTAATCGTGTTTGAGTGGATCAAGTTTCTACAATTAATATTTTTTAATTTACTTAAATTGTTTGTTTAGAAAGCTATCACGTCTACACTTGTTGATGACAGCTGCAGATGGGATGGAATGGTTTGACAAAAAGCTAAAATATATGCATACTGTACTTAAAAATAAGTTTCTATCATGAATTACACTGATGCTGATTTTGTTTACCAATATTTTCAGATTATGTCAGTCATGGTAGTCTCAGTGAAACTGATTCATACAACAACCCCAAATCAGAAAACGTTGGGACATTGTGTAAAATGCAAATAAAAACAGAATGTGATAATATACAAATTTCATAAACCCATATTTAGCTGCAAAAAGGACATAGACATCAAATGTTGAAAATTTAAATTTTGACTATTTCATGGAAAATATATGTTTATTTTGAATTTGATGCCAGCAACATGTTTCAAAACAAGTTGGGACGGGGCATGTTTACCACTGCTGCTTCACCTCTTCATTTAACAACATTCTGTAAATGTTTAGGAACTGAGGAGACCAGTTGCTAGAGTTTTGAGAATGAAATGTTGTCCCATTCCTGGATTAGGATTTCAGTTGTCCAACAGTATGGGCAGAATTCATTTTGGCATTATTTTCCTGAAATGTTTAAGGTCTTCCCCCAAAAAGGCTTTGGCTGGATGGCAGTATGTTGCTCAAAACCTGTATACATCATTCAGAATTGCTTGTTCCTGGCTAGATGTGCAAGATGCCCATGCTGTTGGCAGTAATGCATCTCCACACCATCATAGATGCTGGGTTTTGAACTGAGCATTATAACAAGTTGGATAGTTGGATAGGCCCTCTCCTCTTTAGCCCAGAGGAGTCCATGATTTCCAAAAATAATGGTAAATGTTGATTGATCTCACAACAGGACCTTTTTCCACTTTACCTCAGTCCCTTTTAAACCAGCTCAGGCCCAGATAAGACGGTGGATTTCTGTATCACCTCTAAATACAATTTA
Organism: Alosa sapidissima; assembly: GCF_018492685.1. Lineage (NCBI taxonomy): Eukaryota > Metazoa > Chordata > Actinopteri > Clupeiformes > Clupeidae > Alosa > Alosa sapidissima. The sequence continues at coordinate 3,879,510 of NC_055976.1, forward strand.
TTCTTTTGCATGGCAAAGTTCACACTAGCATTTGTGAATTGAGTATCAAACTGTGCTCATAGACAATGGTTATCAGAGGTTTACCTGTCCTGAGCCCATATAATGATTTTCATTAGAGAAACGAGTCTGGTATTGATGCCATCTGAGGTCTAAAAGTCACGGCTATCCATTATTGTTTTTCAACTCTGTCCCTTGTTTGCAAAGATTTCTCTTGATTCTCTGAATATTTTAATGATATAATGTACTGTAGATGATGAACTCCCCAAATATTTCATATTATGAAGCATTATTATTATATTTTTTCATCATTTGTCCACACAGGTTTACACAGAGGGATGAGTACCTCTACATCTTTACTTCTAAGAGATCCTGCCTTTCCGGGATGCTCTTTTTCATACCCAATCATGTTGCCAGTTACCCTAATTAGTTGTAAAATATTCTTCCTTTTGTTTTCTTTATCATTACACACCTTTTCCAGCATTTTCTTGGCCCCATCCCAACTTTTTTTGAAATGTGTTGCTGGTATCAAATTCAAAATCAACATATATTTTTCATGAAATAGTAATTTATGTAATTTTCAACATTTTATATGTTGTCAGCATCCTTTTTGCAGCTATATATGTGTTTATGTGATTTGCAGATTATCACATTCTGTTTTTTTATTTGCATTTTATACAACATCCCAACTTTTTCTGATTTGGGGATGTAGCATACTGCTGTGAGTTCTGTCCATGCTTTCACACACACACACACACACACACACGCACACACACACACACACACACACACACACACACACACACACACACGTACACGTACACGCAAACACAAACATACACATTTGACACAAAGAAAACAGACTCTTACATACAAAGCTTCAAGATGAGTGTAACACAATCTGATTTTAAAGTTTGTATTTTTGCATTAAGAACATCCAGGTAGTAATATGTACCTACACTTCTAACACCCCCACCCCGCCCCTCACACACACACACAGATGATGTTGTGGTGGCCAGTCTACACACTAACCCCCCTGCGCTCCTTACACACACACACACACACACAGATGATGTTGTGGTGCATGGCCAGTCTACACACTAACCCCCCTGCTCTCCCCCTCTCTTGGCCCTCCTCACCCCAGTGTGAACCTCGAGAGCTCCTCCCCGTGCCATGTGAGGCGCCGTAAAGCTCGGCCACTGCTGCCCCTGCTGCTGCCCCTGCGGGAGCGCTGGAAGGACAGGCGCAGGATGTTGGAGTGTTTGACTTACAGCTTAACAACATCCTCTGGCCAGACCCCCACCCCAGCCAGGGAGGGAGATGGACAGCAGAGATAGCGCCGCCCGCACCAGCTCCTCGGCCCCATTGTTCCGCTTATCTGCCGGAGCCCCTGAGACAATTGGGGGGTGGGGGGGGGGGGTGACTAGTGATAGTTGAAAAAGGAGAAGGGGGTGAGGGCTGTGGTGTAATTGAAGGTTTGGAAGTGCTGAAGCTTAATTAGTGTACAAGCACAAAGGTGCCAATTCACAGTACGGCGACGTGCTCATGTGTACTGTGAGTTTGCTAAACACTGATACAGTTCAAGGTTCCGGACACTAGAGAACCTCCATCTCAAAATTCAGAGCACAAACGTGGAGGGACTATCAAGCATTATCACGTCCGTGCACCCTCCAGCTCAATTCTAGCCACTCTGACCTGGATTGACTTCAATATTATTACAATCACAGATATTGTAAGTCTTATACTATTTTCATCTTTTTTATTTTGGGCAACTTGAAGCAGCAAGGGCATGAGTGCTGAATGGTACAAACTTGTGACAGTAATAGAAAATACTTTTCAGTTCATGTTCAATGTGTATGTTCAATTCTAGTAGTCAAAACTGATTGCATTCAGCTGTTTGGCAGCATGTTACCTGGTGCCAATTGGTTTGAATTAGGTCGACATCCCATAATGAATCCGAGAGGTTATCTCACCCGGAATCACCATGGATGGATGAGGTAGCCCAGAGGAAGGATGGGGGCAGGAGGCAGGGGGACATCAATGTCACCGTGGGAAACAGCATCCATCAAATAAAGTCAGGCATTCGCCGCTCAGGCTCAGGTAACATGGGGGAGGAGGGGAGGTTGGCCAGGGGTGAGAGACTCACTGCAGCCCTCAGGTACAGAGATTCCAAGCTGAGCTGGAGGTTCCCTCTATGTGTGTGTGATTGCCTCGGGTTGTTTGTGTCTGTGTGTATGCGGGTGTTTGTTTTTTGGTTGATGGTGTGTGTGTGTGTGTGTGTGTTGTGGTGTGTGTGCGTGTTTGTGTCTCTCCCTCTGTGTGTGTGTGTGTGTGGTGTGGTCTGTGGGTGTTAGTGCCCCTTAGGCAGATGGGGACTGTGGGAATGTTCTCTCTTGACACGGGCACCAGTCTCTGGGGAGCAGTTCCAAATCCCACAGCCTCACTCTATTCATTTATTCTCTCTCTCTCTCCCTCTCTCTTTCTCTCGCACTTGCTCGCTCACTGTCCCACTGTCTCTGGACAAACAGCTTTAATTTATGTGCTAGTTGCCCCAACATTAAGCAGAGCTGGATTACTACACTGTGTCACACACACAAAACTCATCTTTAGAGAAACAAAACAAACCTTCGCTACAATACATGTCCAGACATGGCACGGTGGAGGTCCAGTCCCGAGCACTTCAACATAAACGGCCGTGTGTGTTTTTGGTGGCTGTGAGAATCTCCAGCCATGCCCCAAGGGTCTCTCTCTCTCTCTCTCTCTCTCTCTCTCTCTCTCTCTCTCTGTCACACACACACACACACACACACACACACAGATGAACCCCCAAATATGTAAACACACACAGACACACCTGTCAGCTTCGATATATCTTCCTCCACTGACATGAGAGAGGAACAATTTCAAATGCACATCCTTAGTAAATATGACAGTGGTGGATTGTGTGACCTGTAATGGCTCCATGTGCAGGTACCATCTGCACACACAGTATATATCTTTATTGTGCATAGCAAAGAATAAAAAAAAAACGATTTAATGTTGAAAACTGGCTTCTTCATTCTTTGTATCTTTGATGCTTGCCTGCCTCAGATACCAGTGTGATTATGCAGATAACATCTACACAGCATCACAAATATCAACATATTTTCAGCCTCCAAAATAGTCTTTGAATTTTATGCAAATCCATTTCAGGTATGGCAAGTTAGACCAACTAGATTAGATGTATTCTTTAGTAGCTATGTGGGCGTATTTGTGTTTGTAAACAAAGTGTCATGAATCAGAGGCTGACATGGCAACAGTGTGAGTGGCGGATGGCACGACAGAGGCTCCAGCTCTCGTGTTACACCTGTCTGATATGTAGATAAGATTAACCTGGCGAGTGGTGTGAGGGTGGGGTGTATGTGTGTGTGGGGGATGGAGGAGTGTATGGCTGTGTGTGTGTGTGTGTGGGGGGCTGTTATAACAACATCTCCTGTGGCGGAGTGTGAGCGTGGAGAGCCCCCGGGGTCGCGGGGTCGTGTTTACCTGTGCCAGGTATTTCCTCCTGCAAGCTGATAAGGAGGAGGGAAGGGAAGTACTCCGTTCCAGGTGAGTGGAGAGAGGCCTGAGGAAGCTAGCACACACACACACATAGGCACACACACACACACACACACACAAAGAAGCAGAATAAAAATGCATTATGTCTGAATATAAAAATGTGAATATTTGACACTCATTCACTGAACTATAATCTCAGTCGGTGTGAGATGGGAGATGCTTCCTGGTTGGGCTTGGGTGGTCCTCATTAGCAATCATGTTTTTCAAGCTGTTTTTCAAAGCTAAGAGGCCAGGCGTGAGCAACTAGCGCTCCTGCACAGCTGGAAGAAGCGGGGATCCACAGACAAAGGCTCTGCTAGTGGCCCTCTTCCTTTAGAGTGAGGTGGTGTGAATGGAGGCGCTCTGGCTACATAAAACCCTGGTATCTGCCTCCTGATGGCTCTGGGTCAGAGTGCCTGAGAGACTCACTCTGACCCATCACCTGGCCACTCTCTGGCCCCTCACCCTGGTTGTAGGTTTCCACTTCCGCATGAATGACCCCCATGCTCTGAAAGAGGCATAGGTAGTTCCTTCAGCCCGTGTGGCAAAGACATGCTCAGCTTACCTACAGTAGCTGATATCTAACTAAACACACAAACTATATACCCTGCAATACATTCTCTGATAGTAGAATACCTCTGATAATAGTATGACTCCAGTGAGACAGGGCACTCCATATTGGGTTTCCTTTTTTGTGAAATACAACTGCAGTCAAGCAGCACTGTGTCTCATTCTAGACAGCAGCTCTTTTTCTGTGATGTAAATCACTGACATGTTGCTTAATCACTCATTGTGATTTTCCAATGAGAGAAATGTTTATAGTTGACCACTGGTATGGGGCTGAGCGAGTAGTGGTACAACACTCAGTTTCAGGGTGAACAAGGTGTGTCACACAAACACCCAGGTGCCATTTGAGGGGCTCTGTGAAGCTGTGTTGACTTTGGGCTTCCCCCTCTTCCTGCTGTCTCTGCTGCCCCTCTGGTCATCCCTGGTCATCTGTCACACCTCCACCTGCACCCCCTGGACACCCCTCCCCGACTCTCTAAAGGTGCTGAGAGGAGCCAGTCATGTGGAACATGTTAACAAGTGTGGCTCCAGCCTCCTCACTGAAAGACAGACTCAGGCACACACACGTGGTGGTGGTGGTGGGGGGGGAGACATTGGAGCATCCAACACAACATTAGAGAATACAGTTACGAAGTGTTGTGATTGGGGCTGTTGCTTGCGAGACTGAAGTATTGGGTTTGTCTTTTGAGGTGGCCAGGTGGTTGATTTCTATATGAAAGCAAGTCTGTCTGGTTTTGCTGAGATGAGATAGAACCAGTGGAGGCGTGATTTGCACAGTGTGCAGTATGACCTGTTCATGCGTGAGGGTGGGGGGGGCCTGGAAGAGTCTCCGTTCCTTCAGCTCTCCTCTCTCTCCTCCACTCCGTCCTCTATCTGTCTGAAAGCCTCTTTGCGGTTCAGAAGCTGTCGAGGGACTACGTGGTAGTCTTTGTGGCCAGCCCAAACGTGAAGCACCCTTCAGCAGGAGAAGAAATGCTAACGAGAAAGAGAAAAGATGGAAGGTGAGAAAGACATGAGTGAACCTGGCCCCGCCCGACCCCCCTAACACACTCCAACCTCCACCCCCCTCCTTCCTCCACTGCTAAAAAAAACCCCATCCAATTTCCAGGCTTCGCAGCTGCCCCCGCGCTCAGCAGAAGCACTTAGCCATGTCATTCTATCTGCCTCTCCAGGCCGCCGGTGGACAGAGGAGGGGACCGCTTTTTTGTCGGCCGCTCGCTCTCTCGCCGCATCTGATCCGGCCTCCTGAGATGGAAATGAAGCCATGCGTCTTCATTAAGCGGAGGCAGGTGTCCACAGCCACGGCCCCAGGTGAGAGAGCGCGAGAGCGGGGTGGGGACGCCGGGTGGAGGGTGTGTGCGTGCGTGTGTGTGTGCGTGTGTGTGTGTGTGTGTGTGTGTGTGTGTGTGGAGTGCTTCAAGCCTCGTCAGGCCCAGTGGAGGGAGGGAGAGCGCTCCCCGCTCCAGGCCTCCATGGCTCCCTCCTCGCCTCCTCCTCGTGGGCCCCGCCGTCCTCCGGGCCGCCACTTAATTGCCCATGTAATGAGCTGCCAGTGAATGGGATTACTTGTGTGGAGGCACTTGAGGAGCCCTGAACATTAGAGCCTACCTCCTGCACATTACAGCCTACCTCCTGCAGCTCCTAATCTCGGGGGCAATACACAGAAGTGTGTTGTCCATGAATGAGAGAGAGAGAGAGAGAGAGAGAGAGAGAGGGAGAGAGAGGGAGAGAGAGAGAGAGGGAGAGAGAGAGAGAGAGAGAGAGGGAGAGAGAGGGAGAGAGAGGGAGAGAGAGAGAGAGGGGGAGTGAGAGCATCCTTCCTGCTTCTGTTTGTTGCCCCCCCACCCCCCCACCCCAGATCCTTTGGTTTTGTTGCTCTCATTCATTGGTGATGAGATGGCCGGGCCTTTGAAACCTGTGGCCATGATGCGGGCCCTTTAAGGCCTCCTGAGAGGCCCACGAGCACCCTAGAGCCACACAAGACTCCTTCTGGCTGCAGGACACCTGTTGGGTCTCAGGCCGCCAGCCAATGCCTCCATTCTCTCCCCAAGCAGCACTATCACCTGCGGGAGACGCTGCCAGCCACTCCACTGCATTCATTAGCGCTGGTTTAATGCTGCACGGTCATTAAAAAACATTCATTCAAAGCTGTAATTAGACATATGTTCGGGCGAACTCCAGGGTAATCACATTGCCACATTGCTCTGTTGTGACATTGTCACAGCTTCAATTTAAATGGGTTCCCTCACCGAACATCAACTATCTGTCTGTCTGTCTGTATGTGTATCCATCTGTTTTACCAAAAACAGAGGTTGTAGAAGGTCAGAATTAGACAGTCATATCATTTCTGAACCAGTATTTATAGTGCTGAATAAAAATGTATTTTCAGTGATAGCTCTGTATACTGTACACTACTCATGCTTCCCACAGTGAGAGCAACCCTGTGGGTGGTGTTGTGGCTGTGGGAGTCCCTCTCGTGAGTGGACCATATGATGACCTGTGTGCCTGTGAGTAAACTGTGCCACGTCTCCCTTTCATGGTGCGGCGGTGGCCACTCCTCTCTCACGCTGCCGGCAGTAAAATATTAGCCCCCCGCCATCCCCGCTGACAAATAAGAGGCTGTTGTGGTGCTCTCTCCCAGGGTCCCCGGGGTTAATGATTAGTGTTCCGGGGGGCGGCCGCCCCACAGACCCAGGGCTCCTTTGCAGCGCCTCAGCAGATGTTGGTGGGGCTTTAATGTGGTTATCAAGGCGCGAGTGCCCTCACAGCCCCCGAGTGGCCATTGTGTACCCAGGCATTCCTGGCCGCTTCACCGTGGCGACGGGGCATCGTTGGGGCCACAGTGGGTGCCCCTGCTGGGCCCGGCCGACCCCTCTCTCTCCCTCTCTCTCCCACACACTTCCCCTTCCCTCACTTTCTCTCCTCCGTTCCTCACTCTCTCTCCCTTGTTGGCCCTCCCTCCCTGTGTCCCCCTGCCCTTTCCCACACCACAGCTCTCAGATGGGAGATGTGTCGTCATGCTAATGCCCCAGTGCTGCTCTCCAGCCCCAGTCTCCCTCATCTCCCTTTGCCTTTGCTTTGACTGTCATGTTGTTGTTTTGGGACTTGAGTAATCCTGTGGTATTTATGTAAAGCATTAAACGCTGTGGCTAATGCAGATAAATAGTTTTCAACTTAGGTCGTCTGTGACACCCTGTTGAACTCACACACTCAGCAATACAAAGCCCTGTCAGCTATTATGGAATGGCTTCCTTAGCCCTGGGGCAATGTATAAGATGTGTAGATTTTCTTTCTTATGCTGTATGTTAGTGTTAGTGTGTGTGTGTGTGTGTGTGTGTGTGTGTGTGTGTGTGTGTGTGTGTGTGTGTGTGTGTAAGTCTGAGATGTGTAGATTTTCTTTCTTATGCTGTATGTTAGTGTTAGTGTGTGTGTGTGTGTGTGTGTGTGTGTGTGTGTATTAAACACAAAAATAAGTTAATAATAGTTTGAGACAGACATGCTATCTTACCTGACAGGTTAGTGTTGCTTGTGATATTTATTCCCTGCAGGGCTAATCTCTAGTCAGGAAGCCCATAATGGCATATGCCTACACCATGACATAAAGAACAGTAAAATACAATCTAAATATATACAGTAAAAACAATAAAAACATGCAGTGACCTACTACGATCACTCAGATGGTGGACAGGATAGATAGATTTACAGCCTACATAGAGTAGTTGTGGAGTGTGTCAGTTGGAGTAAATCGTGAGTCGCTTCTCCTGACCTGCGTCTTCACTTGCTGTGTGCAGCTGTGGGATTGTTTGCACACAGATGTGGAGGCCACTCACTGCTAATTACAGTGCAGCTGCGCTCGCCGGGCCTCAGAAGCCGGCGTGTTGCTTTCCCCTCCCGCTTTGTTTTGCTTCTCTTTTGTTTTGGCCTCACCAGTGGAGCGCTGCTGCAGTGTGTGTCTGAAGCCTTGTGCACACTAGCCCTGAGGAGAGGCTGGGCTGGTGGGAAAGTGTGCTAATTAAAGAGTTCTGAAACCCAATTAAGAGGAGCGGGCCAGCCCTCCAGCACTCCCACAAACCCCCCACCAACTCTCACTACAACCCCCCCCCACCCACACACACACACACACACACACACACACACCCACACCACCACCATCCATCCATCTACCCAACCCACTTGGCATAAAGCTAAATGTGAAACAAATAATGCGTTACAAACAGGCATATTCATGCAAATACACTGAGCCTGATTATGTTTTTTGGGTGTAAAGTTGAAATTCGCACAAATAGATAAAGCAAGATAAAGAATCAGTTGTGTGGAGAGCCCTACATGTTGGTAATGGTGTAATGTTAGTTAAAGACCTAACCTACATGTTAAGAGATGGTAATGGTGTAGTGTTAGCTAAAGACCTAACCTACATGTTAAGAGATGGTAATGGTGTAGTGTTAGCTAAAGACCTAGCCTACATGTTAAGAGATGGTAATGGTGTAGTGTTAGCTAAAGACCTAGCCTACATGTTAAGAGATGGTAATGGTGTAGTGTTAGCTAAAGACCTAGCCTACATGTTAACAGATGGTAATGGTGTAGTGTTAGCTAAAGACCTAACCTACATGTTAAGAGATGGTAATGGTGTAGTGTTAGCTAAAGACAGGAGGAACTGTGGACCTGGCTGCTGTGCTCCTGGAGGCAGATGAGTGCAGCCACGGTCTCCACGGCAGCAGAGTGTGAGGCGCTCATTATGGCTCTGATTTATTCTGGCCGCGGCTTTAATCTGTGTGCGATGGAGGGAGAATGGAAGTCTGACAATTACATCAGTCACAGAAGCCATCAGTCACCTGAGAGAGAGAGAGAGAGAGAGAGAGAGAGAGAGAGAGAGAGAGAGAGAGAGAGAGAGAGAGAGAGAGAGAGATATCAATGCAAAACGCTTGTAAATTGTACCGGTAATCACTTTTTACCACATCTAAATATCGTGTTTATTATGTCATTAAATAAACAGGGCAGACCACTAGATTTTTCTCTAAAGAATGATGCAAAAGCCCAAGTTACATGCATGTGTGACACCCATCCAGCCTTAAGAGCAGCTCAGAAGAAGAAACTAGGACGATGGGATCCTGGTGCCTCTGACCAGTGGCCTTCAGCATAGTGGCCGGTTGCTGGGCAGTGTATCTGCAAACCGTGAACAATGACAGTCCACAATGGAGGTGCTCAATTAACTGTATAACACTGCCATCAATTAAGACATCAATTACTAAGTTGATTGATGAGGCCAAATGAAGCGATTCATTTTCTCCAGCCAGCGTAAAAACACTGAGGGCTGATGAATGCCTCAAATAATGGCCATCTCCTTGGCCAACACAATCACACACACACACACACACACACACACACACACAGTTATTATCCCTCTTTCCCCCATTAATGTTTTCTTCTGGTGTTTGGAAAAAGAGAAACTTGTATTACATGCAAATTCATCAAAGCTATTCTATTTTAATGGCACATCACCAGACGAGAACTACATGTTTAAAAAAAAAAACGGGTATGTTCATGATAAAAAATGATTCAGTTAAATGGAGGCACCACCAAGCAGGACATGGTCAATGACTCAGGCAGAAGCAGGTAGAAGCTACGTCCCTGTCAGAGCATTGTGTAGAAATGGCTGATATGCACAGGAAAAGAGGAGAGAAAAACCTGTCCTATCAGTGTGCTCCCTGCATTATGTTTGTGCTTTTAACACCATGAACATGACATCCCACTCTATTTCCACAGGGCATCGCTGCCAGTGTATTCCTCTCACGGTGCAGAGGTAGGGAGAAGAAACACCTCTTATTCTCTCTGAATGTCATGGAGAACAAAAGGTCAGTGTAATCCCGCAAAAGACAATGCGCTGCCAGCCCAGCCAAACACAGAGCACAAACTCATCTCCTCCGCTCTCTCTCTCTCTCTCTGGCGCTGGGATACAGAACAGGCCTGACAGTGAGAGAGAGCACAATGGGATGTGATCTATGTGATAACTATTTCAACAGCTGCTCCATTCCTCCTTCAGCACATTAGGTAAAAAATAAATTGGAGGTCTGCTCAACTGATACAAAACATGAATATGTAATAATATTGGTTTGTGCTATAGCCTCTGGACTTTGCATTTTTATCCTCAGTATTCACTAAATACTTAAGACTACTTGTATGATTTCATCAATAAATGCATTTTTTATTAAACCATTCATTAAAACATTCATTTAGTTACATGCACACTAAAACATAATTGTAATATCAGTTTATTTTTCTCAGAGATCTTAGATCTTGTATTTCTAAGGTGTCAATTAATGATTACAATTTATTTTTTATTTTGGCTTTCATGACAGTATGAGGTGATTGAAGCACAAATTCAATGTTGTCAGAGCACTTGATTTTAAAATGCAGTGGAAAAAATCAACAAGTTACGCAAATGAAATCGAAATGTTCCCACAGAAGCAGCATTGGCTCCTCTCTAAACATGCACAGGCTTTTTGTCCAGCATTAGGATGGGTCTTGAATCCTTAATTGACAATTAAAATGTTTAAATTCCAGCCAACAAACATGTGCCAAATGACATGGGTTATAGCGTTTTTCCATCATTAGCTATTCGAATAATCCCCAGCTTTTCAGCACCTCCATATCATTCTGCTTGACTTTCCCCCAGTTTTGGAATTCAGTTATTGATTGCCTGTTCTGTTTCACTTGGGAAAAGGTTGATAAAAAGAGGTTTTCACTTTCTCCATCCGATGTGACAGCTCCCTAACAAGAATAATGGAAAGCTCCCATTCACAGGCAAATCAGCCTAATTCAGCATGCCCCTCCACTTTCAATGGAGGAGTCACAGTCCTTCCCTGCCCATTCCATCACAGTTTTCTCCGCTCACAGGCCTTCAAAGTAAGCACAACTCTTCCAGCAGACAACGCCACTCTTTGTCACACACGCTCCCTGACCATCCACTAGATAAATAGGTCAATAAATGCATACAGAAATAAAAAAGGCGACACACAAAAACAGTCGACTGAAGCCAACAGTCGTTTGATTTTGATGTAATCCACATTCGTTTCTGTCACACGCTCTGCTTTTCTCTCTAAGAACAACAGCTGAAGAATATAACAGAACAGTCTCCAGATTCACACATTATTTAACCTTTTGAGTCTATTCCAGACAATGATGTATTACTTTGCCACAGAAAAACCAAATCTCACGCTGTTTTTCAACATTAAATAAATATGGTAATATACGGTGTCTTTCGTTGTTAGTGGTCTATTTTCTCACTGTGTGAAATGTTAAGTGTTGATTTTAACACACCAGCATGAAACTGAGCCTGGGCACCTCCCCTGCCCTGCCTGTGGACACGACTGCTTTAATGAAACTCTAGCCCTCAGTCAGCCCGTGTGTTCCTCTAACACTGTGTAATGACAGGGGCCCTAATCCCTACACAGGCCTGCAGAGAGGGCAGGTGACAATGCAGCGCACAGGTGGCACACACACACACGCGCACACACACACACACTTTTTCCCACCAAGGATGACCCGCCGTACATGGAGGATTAAGGTGTCAGGCCCTGGACACCATGGCTAAAAGGTCATGACTCGCTACGTGCTCAGGGCACGTCCTGAGGTGGGGGTCCCAACTGCATTGTGGGATGTGCACAGACCCAAAGCACCGTCCACCTCTCACTGTGACTACTGGGAGGTAAACACTATAAAGAAGTGGATGACAGCTGAACCCAGAGAGGGAAATGTAATGTAATTTGTGGATAGCGTAGGCAGTTAGGATGCACACTTACTTCCTCCCTGGACCAGCGTCTACTCTAATGAGCTCGGATGGAGAGGGAAGCAGAAAAGGGGAACTGCTCTCGTCATTTCCCTGTTCCAGTTAAGGGTTGCTTACTTTCACAGAACTTTCCCTCTGTAATCTCTGATGCTGTACGAGATAATACCAAAGTAAGTTCCCAAAAGGGAGAAGTTGATCCCCTCACTCCTGCACTCTGGCCCTGCGTGTCTTGCCATGATTTCCAATCCCCCGACTCCTCCACCCCGTCTGCCCCAAAGCCTGAATAACGGGGCGAAAAGAAATCCCTGAATGTGCACTTGTTCTTGCTTTTTCGATTGGCCATTCAGTCCCCAATAAGGAGACAAGCCCCAATCACAATATTGTCAAGGCCCTGTTGGTTTTCTGGTTCAAATCCTTGTTCACGCTGTTTGCTGAGTACTCATCTGCTGTGGCAGCCTTCACACAAACAGAGGCTGCTGAAAGAGGTCTTCCACGACCAGATCCTTCCTGCTGGGCAGCGGTTGAAACGGCCCTTTCTCTCTCCATCAAGTGGAACCCAGCCTATTGAGGTGGCCCCTGGGAGCCCCGTATTGAGGTGGGCTATGGGCCAGCGCTTCATCCCCTCGGGGCCCGGGCCACCCTCAAGCCCCCCCCCCCCCCCCCCCCCCCCACACACACACACACACATACCCCCATCAACACCCCAGCCAGACACCTGTGCCCACCTACCCCCAGCGTGGGAACCTCCTGTCTGACCTGTGTGCCCGGGGAAGCAAGGCCCTGCCCAGCGGGTGGGTTGCAGCTCTGTGCACCTGCAATGCGGACATCTCCACTCTCAGTGTTTGGCTGTGGCACTGCTGGTCAACACACGTTAAGACATGTAGGTCTTTTATGAGGACAGATCTGCAGTGTGCCGAATAAAATCTCAGATGCGATCAGGAATTCAGAGTGCTGGGAAAGATTGCATAAAAGGGACATTTGGGGACTTGTGGAGATTAATGAAATGAAACGGTCTGGCCTCCCTGATTCACTGCCAATGGCCCGTCTGCCTCTCGTCCCACACTTACTCCCTCCAAATCTCCATGGCATACTACTGAAAAATGGCGTCAATTAATCAGCATTCATGGACCGTTTACTTGCCCCCCCTCCCCCATCGGCCTCCTTTTGTTTGCCGAGTAGTTTGGTCCAGACTGAGGCCTGATGGACTGGTGGACAGAGGCCCTCTGCCCACGCTGGAGATTCACCCACTCCTCCGATCCTCCCAGTCACATCCTCTCCCCTCCCTCCCTCCAACCCTCTGCCCTCTTGAGTCAGGAAGCGCTCGCTAGCCCACAAGAAAGCCTGCCCGACCCCGGCTGCACCCAATTCACCCCCGGCACCCCACATGTGTGAAGACATCTGCCCACATTTTCAAATTCCTCAATTGGTACAAATGACTCCCCCTTGAAGGAGACACATTTTTTTTTTTTTATAATATGGCAACACTCAGATTTCCTTCACCCCTCCGCGTTGACTCTTCAGCGCCTCTCCGAAGAAGGAAGTTTAATTGGGAGCTGCATTTAAAGCCATTCCATAATTATACAATTATGACGGCGATGCATTACTGCATGGCTCCGTTTGCACCAATTTACTGCACTTTCTGCACAGTTTTCACTCCCAGCTTCCCCATTCACCGCATGCAAATTTGCCCTCATTTCGTTCCCAAATGAAGCGTAATTGCTCATATTCAAGCAAAACACCTATCTGCGCGAGGGATCCTTCAAGCGAGTTCACATTAAATTTGAGGAGAACAAAACTCTTCACATCCATTTGTGCACACGTGCCAGCTGGATGCTTTCTTTTTTTGGTGCTCTCTCTCCCTTCTTCAGACGAGCAGGGAAACGGGTGATGCGATTGATGCTGAAGGAAGGCATGTGGCATCCTGCTAGCCCACAGCATGGGTTCTACCGTACATCTTAACTTCATGTTCACTTGGCTCGCTGACATCTCAACATACCAAAGCCTGGGATGAGAGTGGTGCAATCAAACTCAAACTATTAATACATATGTTGAATTGCACTGATCAAAGCTGTCAGATTGACTTTTGGATGCCTTTTAAGAGATCCTGTTTTTAAATAGAGAACTTTGCCCCATTCCTGATTCTAACTTGTGTTCTGTGGTATGCCCTGTGACTGTAAAAATCAAGCTAAGTTATATGCCCCCCCCCCCCCCCCATCCAACATTTTATCATCCCTACATGGTCCTCATGCAATGGTCCTTTGTTTTTTATCTTACTCACTTTGCAAGTTAGAGAGGAAGTCTATTATCTGACAGGTCCTTGTGATATCCAAAGCGCTGGCACAAATAATGGCTTACAAGATACTGTGTTAATTCATACCCGTCCTTCTTCAAACAGAGGGGACAGGACAACAAACAGTTGACCCACTGATATACAATTAGAACTGATGCGGCACTTAATGGTACAAGCACTGCTGTTGAACAGGCTGCCTTTGACTATCCACCACTGAATAAATATAAAGCTTTTGGAGCAGACACAGGACACAGAGGCTAAGAATGGGAGTCAGGGAGATTTTAAGCCACAGATAAGTAGTTAAAGACCTTTATAGAGTATAACGCCATTATCCTTGCTGAATAAAAATAGGATTTAGTGTTTTTTCCACTTAATTTAAATCAAAAGAATCCCCACCTTACATATTGCACTGGTAATGTAATGGAGGGAGAATCACAAAAAGAGCTTTGTGGCTCTGACACCTCCTATAGTGGGACCGTGTTGTCCTGCAAGCAAAAGGGAGAGAAAGCTTTTTCTTCTTCGCCTTGCTATCTGCTAACACATTCTAATTGATGCCACTGCATTCCTGCACTGGACGCCATTCAGTGAATAACGAGGGCTCAGGACTGAATGCCCATGAATTGGTTCCTTCTAAGGAAAGCAGTAAAACAGCCCCCCATGACTCCCCCCGAATCCCGTAACCCTCTCCTCCGACCCCCCAGTCCCTCTGTCTTACCCCCTCCGACCACCTCCTCCCTCCCCAAACCTTCCGCAAAGCCTCTACTCTAGATTTTACCGCCCATTAAAGCACCACCATTGTGTGGGAGCGTAACCCACAAAAGCTGTCAATCTCTCAGGCCCCTCTAAAAGCTTGGACTCACACAGGCTAGAGTGACAGAGTCCCCCCACCACACACACTCCCCCCACCCCTCTCTCCTCCTCCACACATCTCCTCCTCTCTTCGCTCTTCTCAGCAAACTCTTAATCCCTCCAACGCAGACACACACACACACACACACACACACACACACAGTCTCTCTCTCCATATCTCTCCCGCTCTCATACAGACACATGCACTCTCTCTCCTTCATAGTCACACACACACACACACACACACACACACACACACACACGCACACACACACACACACACACACACAAAGCATCAATCTGTCTACAGGCCCAGCACCCTCACCCTTTGTCTCATCTGCAGGTGCCTCTGAAAGCACCCACGGCCGCCCCAGCCCCTGAGCAGGCCACGCCTAGTCCAGGGACAGGAACTGCTGACAAAGGGCCAGTGTGGGAATGAGGGATGCATGGAGGAAGAGAGAGAGAGAGAGAGGGGGGGGGGGGGTAAAGGGAGGGGGTTGTTTTAGGACAGATGGCTGGAAGTTGCCCAACTTTAACAGGGCTACTCCACTGGGATGCTCTAATAGGATGGAGAGAAGAGTCTACGAGGAGAGAGGGTGTGATGGCATGTCATATGACCTTTCCAGGGTCATCCTTTTCAACATAACTACATTTCCTTTCTTTGGGAAACTTATTTCATAGTTGTTTGTTTTGCTGTCAATAGTTAGTGAATTTTTAAAATGAATCAATTATACAATTACTAAATGTATATTATTTATGTCATACAAATATGGTGTTAAAGCTTACTGTCAGACTTCCTAATATAACCACGAGCTTCTCTTATGTGGCGTCTCATGCATTATTTTCATGTCATTAGTCTGCATTTATTTTATGCTATTACAGTTTTTCTCAATTGCTTTGATGACATCACATTTTCAAAACAGTTAACACCCATGTCTGATCAAAGGCACTCTGGCCAAAATGACACATTTTGCTTGCAAAAGGCTGCCAAAAAACTTAAAACATGCAGCAATTTTGCCTTCAAACAACTCCTGTCATCAAATCACTGTGTGATTTCAATCAATCATTACACACTGGACAACAAAATGCAAAATATAGTTCTCAAAATTAGCATTTTGCTATGTCTGTTCCATTTTTCTCATTTTTCTGGTATCAGAAAAAACTGTGAAAAGACTAAATATACTGAATAAAAATAATTGTATTCATTCCTCCCAACCAGGGATGGATTACTGCACGGGCCTACCGGGCCCAGGCCCAGGGGCCCAAGGGGTCAGGGGGCCCTGAAGCCCAAGCCATTGCATGGAATCATTGCCTCAATATCATCACATCAGGATGTAGGCTATGAATCTGATTGAATTAAAGTATTGGCCATCCCCAAAATGCACCAGAATACAGGAAATCACATCAAACAAATTAAAAAATTTCGGGGAAAGTTAACACATATGCGACAAATGTATTTATTTTTCACATATGCGACAATTAGTGGGGGGCCCTTAATACATCTGGGCCCAGGGGCCCGTAAGTTCATAATCCGCCCATGCTCCCAACATGTAACTGTCATTGACATGTAAGACCTACAGTAAGCACCTAGACAAGACACATTTCATTGAACTACAACTTGTCATTTTTCATCAAAAAAAAACCTACAGTAAACACCTTTTGTACTGTTTTCTTCACCAAATAGGCAATACAGTACTTTCTCTAAATGTGCCTTAGATTACTTGCAAATAGAAACACAGAACAGACATGGCATCTCTTATGGATAATGAATGATGATTGAAGAATTGTGCAAAGGAGTTTCACACAGGTGTATCAGATATTCAGACTTATGCAAGGAATCTCTACCACCTGTGAATAGATGTTTTCCTTTTGTTTAGCACGAGGAAACCAATAGAGTTTGGTGACATCTGTGTTAACTGTTTTGCAAAATGGTGTGAGAACCCAATGAAAACGTGTGAACACATCCGCAAGAGATGACTTTTGCTGTGCAAAGGTGTTCATGAAGACCAAGTGGATCCCAGTTTCTTTAAGCAGGTCAAAGCAATCGAGAAAAACTGTATTATCTGTCCCAGAAATTATGTATAGGCCTTAATCTGACGAAGAGACTATACCTGCTACTGTCTCTTGACAGTTCCCCGCAAAAAAGACTGCTTACAGTTTTTGCCCATTTGCAAAAACTGAACACTATAAAAAACACTATAGAACATGCTTAGACCATGCTTAGACCAAAGTAACAAAACTTGAAGCTTTTGTTACAATACCTTAAACACAGTGTATCCATACCTTAAACACAGTGTAACCATACCTTAAACACAGTGTATCCATACCTTAAACACACCTTAAACACAGTGTATCCATACCTTAAACACAGTGTAACCATACCTTAAACACAGTGTATCCATACCTTAAACACAGTGTCATACCTTAAACACAGTGTATCCATACCTTAAACACAGTGTAACTATACCTTAAACACAGTGTATCCATACCTTAAATACAGTGTATCCATACCTTAAACACAGTGTAACCATACCTTAAACACAGTGTATCCATACCTTAAACACAGTGTCATACCTTAAACACAGTGTATCCATACCTTAAACACAGTGTAACTATACCTTAAACACAGTGTATCCATACCTTAAACAAAGCGCTGCTTTGCACTTTAGTTGCAATTCTGCAACACACTTGCAGCTTTCTGCAACACTTGCTCCTGCACACTACATACTATTTCATACATAAGACACGTTCAGAAATGAAATCTCATGGTACCATAGGGACAACACATCTATTCAAAATACAAAACACATATGAAAACACACACATATGAAAATACTTACTTACAAAACTGAACACCAATCAGCCAGCCACAAATAGGCCTCAGTTGAACATTGCAAGCATGGAGGCAGGGAGAGCAAGAGGTGGAGGAAGAGGAAGACAAAAAGAGAGAGAGAGGAGGAGGTGGTCGAAGAGGCTTTGCACGGAACAAATGTCAGATGATATTAGAGAAACTTTGGTGGATTATGTGATAAATCATGGCCTGACAATGAGGGAAGCTTGGCAGAGAGTCCACCACATCTAAGCCTGTTTTACAGTAGTGTGTTTTTGTTTTTATTTTTGTTTTATTTTTGTGTTACTGCATTTACTGTAGCCTACTGTAAAGTATAGTACTGTGATGTACTGAGTTGATATCATTTGTAACCTTTACAAGGTTACATTTTTGTTTTTTGTCAAAACCTTTGTTGAACAAAACATGTAAGTGTTACATTGAGCTTCACAGAATGCTAACTGAATAAAAGCAATGAAAATGAAAGACTGCAGTGTTTAAAATAAAGTACACTGGTGTGTTGCTGCTAATCTGAAAGTGTATTCATATGATGCAAGTGTGTATCATTTTGTCATCAGGGTGACATTTTGATAAAGGATTGTTAAGTTTTGATAGCAGTGTTTCAATTCAACATAGATATGAATAGTTTATTTCCCAGTGTTGTGTCTTGTGTGCTTGTGTGTAAAGTTTTGACACAATGAGCCGAGTTTTACAAAAAGTGTTCAAGCAATGGGCAAAAACTGTAAACAGAAGGCCATGAAGCTGCTCGGATATGAACGTCATTCGACTGCCATCTTGTGGCCATTTTTCAAGGCTGTGCATTGTAGGTGTCGAAATGGATAACTTCCATAGATAACTTCCCAATCACTTAGGCTGACTGCCGGGTGCTTACCTTTAGATTGCTCTTAAAACATTTTTGTTTCTTATAGGAATTTAAACCCACATTTAAATCTTATCCGTTTGGGCTATGTAGGCCTAGGCTATAATTGAGGACATTGTGTTTCATTATGAGAAAATTAGTTTAATGGTCTAAGATCAAAACTTAGCCTTGAGAAAAAAAACATAGGCCTATCCTACAGAGGAAAACATAAGATAAATACAATACAAATATAGGCTATGCTTTCTCCGTTGTCTATCCTCTGCTTTAAATTAAAATGATCGATCCTCTTTTTAAAATTTAAACACTGACTTTAAACAGCATTAAAGCAACACCAAAGCACTTTTCCCACTGGCGCATGCATGCTGTTTACATAGATAGATAGATAGATAGATAGATAGATACTTTATTGATCCTCAAGGGGAAATTCAAGGGTCTCAGTAGCAAGGGTCTCAGTTTATCCAGCACCGGCTTTGCAAATAACGATGTCCACAGACAAGGTCGAGTATGTTGCATGATTTTATGAAAGTATGATGTATTGCGACATCAGAAGCAAGTCAAATTTGTAGTTTCTTATGTCTCATTCCATCAGATCCGCTACCCGAACTGGCAAACTTACATAGTGCGGTTATAACCAATAGAGGGCCGTGAAGCGAATGCAGAAGTGCCGTTCACCCTGTTATGAGTTGATGACCACTAAAATGATTTTGGAAACATTATTTTAAGGTACAAAAAACGTTTTGGTGTTGCTTTAAGTGGACGGTGTTTTCGAAATGGTGCATCTCCACGGATTTGATTTAGAGCAATAACTTGGGCAAAGTCTAGGCTTCTGTAGGCCTAGGCCTGACCTGAAGGCCGTAGCCAGGATTTTTCAAATACCGAGGTCAGGGGCTTCGCTAGAAATGCTGCCCCCCCCCCCCCATAGATAGATGGATAGATAGATACCTTATTGCCCCCCCCCCTCATAGATAGATGGATAGATAGATACTTTATTGATCCCCAAGGGGAAATTCAAGAAATTAACCCTTTAAATCAGGGGTCTCAAACACCCGGCCCGCGGGCCAAATCCGGCCCGCGTCCTGCCCAATTCCGGCCCGCGACGTATGACAAAATAATAATGTAATCCGGCCCTTGAGGCTATTAATTGCGACAAACAACGATACTGATTAAAATAGACGATAGATCCAGGTACGGTGACAAATCTCATTTGTAGGCCTACTCTGCTCCACTATGTGCAAGACATCCAGAGCTTGATTCAAACCCAAAATCGCTGCGCATAGTTTTCAGGAAATACTTGTATTACACGCGAGAAACACAAAGACGTGCATATGTAATGACGCGGAAGCGATGCAGGCCATAGTGTTGCAGAAATTGGAGCAGAAATTAAGCAGAAATAGGCCTACACCAAATGTTGAAAAACGTTCACGTGTGATGAAGTCTTAGGTAAGCTATGTTATTCACCTATTCTAATTCTTAAGGAGAATATCCTTTTGGAGATTATGATCGATCGTCTATGACAGTGATAGTCACGGTGCGTCTGTGAATGGAGGTGCGTGTATACAACGGTGTCCACTAAGCATACCATGCTTGTTTCGACCCTCTGCGCAATATAGCTTGGAGGTTGCAGTGGTAATCGTGATGATAGTGTCCGTAATGGATGTGGTACAGACAGCAGGGCTAGTAGAAATAGGGCTCTAAAGAACTACTAAGTCACCCGCAATATGATGCGAACTTCTGGGTACTGCAGATTACCCGCGATAGGAACTGTTTGACCAGAATACTTTATTGTAGGCCTATATTGTAGTAATCTATTACTAAACCACAACATCTCAGGTGTTGGTATACATCTTAGGTGTTTTCCTGTTAATTTGTTATGTGGGTAATATGAAAAAAGGAAAGTAAACCTGCTTAAATATGTTAATCCAGTATTTACTGAAAGGTGCATAATTTGAGGTGCTTGTCATCCAGTGACAAATTAGATGGGTAAATTTACCCCCTTCATAAACTTTTGTTTTACTCAAATTATTTTACATTTACAGTAGGACTTTATCTCTGGCCACTTTCAAGCCATGGCCTTTTGACATTTTGATATAAAAATCCAATGGTGTTGGCAATGGCTTTCTTAACCCTGATGCCTAGTTTGCCAGGTTTAAAAAAGTTATGAGAGGAAATATTTTTATTTGGTGTGAAACACACACACATACCGGTTTTTATGTTTTTCATTTATTTTATAATTTGTATTAATATTTATTTTATCATTATTTTATTTATAAGCTAAGGTTGCTAGCACAGGTGTCTAAAACTAGATAAAAACACTTGCACTTTCTGTTTGCAGTTTTGTGTGGTATTTGAAAAAAAGAACATTGCATTTTCAGAAATAGCCGGCCCTCCAATCAGATGACGTTGGCAGAATTGGCCCCCAGCTCATTTGAGTTTGAGACCCCTGCTTTAAATGATGACTTCTGGTGAATTTTGTGGAAATTAATTGATAAATTGACAGAAATATATTTATATATACATATGTTATAGCATAAAACATGCTCATTTAGCCTAGGCCTGCACAAGACACATAGAGAGGGCTGAAATATAAAGGGTACCATGATCATTTTGCATTTGTTCAGTTGATAACATATTTTGTTTAGGCCTATAACTTCAATCAACACACTTTTCCACAATATTCTATTTTTTTAGATGCACCTGTATAGCCTTTTCCCAAATTGGCTTTCAGTCAAAGATGACCAACCCACTTTACCATAGAGGACACAATGATGAGTGCTATAGCCATCACCAGTAAAACCTCAGGGCAGAGTGGTAGACTGAGTCCAGGGCTTTAAGTGAGCAAGCAGTAGCATTTCTATAAATCACATCACCATTTAAAACTGACATAAAAACTGCTTCAACAACTTGTTTCCTACATTCCATAGGGAGGTTGGCTTTGTTTCTGTAGAAGAAACCAATTTTTTGTCTCAGTTTTTTAACTATGGCTATATGTTTCTGTATTAAATGTGAGTTTGTCATCTAGCCATACTTACTTACTTACTGCCCGTTTTGCCTCCTGGTCCTCCAGGTTGGGGGTTGAGCACAGGGCTAACAACTAACTCTGTCTTATAAAAAAAAAAAGTATGTTACGGAAATCATCTAGCCATATACCAAGATATTTGTACTCAGAAACTCTGTCAATGCTGGGACCATTTACAGTGGTTATTTGCAAACCATTAACCTCAATGTTCCTTGCTCTAGTAAATAGCATATATTTGGTTTTCTTTTCATTTATAGCCGACGAGACAATTATCTTTGCATCAACGCACCATCACGTGATAGGCCTACCTCTGACATGTCAAAACGAAAGGTGAAATGTAGGCCTATGGTTGAATAGGCTACAATAAAGATGCAATAGGGCTACCAATGAGATGCTAACCTGTAATGAAAATGTTATGTTTAAATTCAGTGGAGATGCAGTTAGCTAACCTGCATTGAAAACGAAGCTATCAATGTCATATAGGATGGATAAATAATTTTGTGAAGGATATTATCTCATGGCCCAAATATGACCTATTGTCAAATTAAATTATTGGTCAGTAATTTAGAGACGTGTTGTTTTAAGAATTCCAACACAGGAGATAGAAATCAGGCGGGTGAGGAGAAGAGAGGGAAATGATGGGTGAAGGGACTTCCCAAGTGAGAGTCAAGATGTGACACTCACTGTGTCAGAAGGCTACAAGCTCTGCAGCCTATGACCCTGCAAATTATGCAACATTTGCTACGCTGATGAGGAGAAGCAGCTCATTCTTAATAACAGGAGCAGGTTCCAGTATAAATATCCAAATAAGGTCAATACTCGGAATATGAATGTCCATGTAAACGAGGCCTACTCATTGTTTAAAAGGTTGCCCCATGTAACCTATCATCCGCTTCAAAGCTGAATTGACTTTATACAGTTTATACAGATTAATACAGTGTTGGTCAACACTGCTACAGACTATAGCCTACCACAGAAGTTAGTAGGCTAGCCTAGCCTACACTCAACCACTTAAATGTAGGCTACACAATCACTTAAATGTCAAATGATTCCAAATTGTATCATCTTACAGCTATTGCATACAGCTAGCCTACAAGTAGGGCAAGATGACCTACAGGCTAGGTCCTATGTAAAATACACCTGATACCAATAGCCTATTATTATACACATGCTTTGGAAGTCTTTTTTTTCAGCAGCTCTTTGCTAGAAGTGCTGTGTTGCTCTACCATTCTCTTTCAAATAATCAAAAGGTGCTCTGTAACATATTTGACCAGGTCGTAATTTTATTTTTGTTTTAATTTTTTAGAAACTCTTGATTGATTTTTGGCAGTGTGCTTTGGATCGTTGTCATGCTAAATATTTCTCTCCTGCCATTTTAAAAACTCATCAGTCAGTATTTCTTTGTATCTACTGTAGAGGCGCAGTGCCACTGATAAATGTCACCCCCAACACTGTTTGCTCATGCAGCTCCATATCATCACTGCCACACCTCTGTGCTTCACTGTCAACACTATGCATGTGGCAGTCCTGGCCACGTTCACACCAGACATGCTGGCCCCCATCTGAGCTCTTGCAATTCAGTTTTTTCAAAGACCTTCTATTGGTATTGATGTGTAACTCAATGTAGGTGGTTAGTGGTGTGCATACTCATATTATCCACAATGTCAGGTTAACACCCCTGGGAGGAGTGAATTGCTCTGCCAACTGGCTAAGTAGGACAGGCAAAGAGGGGTTGCTTGCATGACCACAAGATGGAGCTAAATTCATACTGATTGGACAGAAAGTATTCATCAAGGGAAACCAAACCACTGAGGAAAAAATGAAGGTTGTTGCTGCATTGGCTCATCATGTTTGACGGATATTTTTATGGACCTCTTGTCTATAACTAATCACTACAGAAGACATTCCCTACTGGCAGGAGAGGTGAAGGAAAATTAATTCAAATGACCAATGTGTTCCCTGGGTCTAAAGTAATGGTACAAATAGACTGGAACACCATAGACTACTGTGCTTATTAATGTTCAAATTCAAGGCATACAGGATTATTATCATGATATGCTTACATAACAACAATATAGCCATTATTTTTCTTAAATGGTAAGATATCTGATGTTGGTATAGGCATTCTAATTCCATAAGAACAAAGACAAAGCTAATGAAATTGTTTCAATGAGTGTCTAAATATGGTTGAATATGTCCAAATAGTTTAGTTTGCAACATCAATACTGTGTGAAGAGTCAGTTGAATTAGAAAATGCCAATTTAATACCATACTTTGGTATAGACGATTTCACATAGACTACAGCCTAACTAAGGATTAGTCTAGGCTACTGATCAAAATTGTTCTCAAGACTGAAACTGTTAAAAATGGTTATCTGTAATATTTATTCCAAGGGTTTCTTTCTTACAAGACTTCATCTCCCAGTGAACACTGCGATGTTACCGCACCTTCAAGGGGCGGGGTATGTGAATGTAGGGACACCCTACTCTTGAAGCTGGAGTAAAATTTGTTTGACAGGGCGCAAGTGAGATGAGGGGGCGGTGGTGGAAGCGATAAGACTGTGCATGACCCGATATTGGACTTACTTTTTGCCTATCGGTTTAATTTTAAGGCGACCGGTTCAGTGAAGAGACGCGCATGCGACGAATCATTTAGAAGAAGCACAGCAACAGGGCATAGTAGAAGATGCCGCTGAAAAGAGCAGCCCCACACACGGGGAAGCAAGACTAGCCCCGCACGCCGCAACGCGGAAAACACTTAGAAAGGAGAATGCGAATGGTTAGGGGAGAAAGACTGCCAAGAAAATGGAAACAATGTAGCAACGCTGCGACATTCCACGTAGCTAGGACGAATTGGATAGAAAATAGATAGCAAGCTAAATCGCCGTCATTCATGTAAAGTTACTCATCGTTTAAAGCTCGTGTGTTTAGTTGGCCGAAACAAAAGGAACTGCAATTCCCTACTGTCTTCCCAAACCAAAGAAGACGAGAAACTGCAATATGCTACGAAGACGACTGAACCGATTGGTATGTATTTACTCTTGGCGGTAGATTGATAGATACTCTCTCGGCGTGCCATGTTACTTCGCACACTCACCATCTGATCTTGCTAGCGAGCTAAGGCGTCTTAACTGCCCGCTGAAAGACAGCAAGACGCGTCCTCGCTCCTTGCTGAATAGCTAATAAGAAAGAATCAATGAACACCATAGGCTACCGATACTTAACACATCACCTTTTAGTAGCCTAAACATATGGGCAGCCTATTGTGGAATGTAAGAAAACCCATAATTACGCGTGAAAACGCGCGCGTGTGTAGACTATGTTTAGAAATGTGTGGTTGTACCTGATAATCACAAGGTTCACTCCAGACATAAAAAAACAGTTATCGTTGCTCCAGTTTCTCAGTCATATGGCTAACTTCCTGGTAGCGAACGTTAGCGAGCTAGCTTGCTACACTGTACTCATTTTGGCCAAATTTGTATGAGGCACACGTTGCCAATTTAAAAATGGAGCCGCCTTTGGTGTCCAACCCATATCTTAATTGTATGAAGTTTTGAGTTTTGTTGGAGTTGACGTTTTCTCCGCTCATGCAGGGAAACAGCCACAGCCATTAGTGAGTGCATTTTAATGGACCTTGACAAATTAAGGAATTAGATGGCCAGCTAATCAAATAATAACAGTTCTAAGAGCTGAGTTTCTGGAGTGGGTTGCTTGAATCCAATAATTAATTCGCTAATGCCTTTCAGAATTGTAGCATTCACTACAGGAGTGAACTTTCTTCAAGAGTAGGTGATATTTTATGCTTCAGAGTGGAGCTCTGTTGCTTGTGCTGATTGGTCTGTTTACATTTCACCTCTGACATAAGGTATCTGTACTATACAAGACAGAGTCAGAGTGCTTTTCAGTGATGTTGAATGCATTTCATTTACACTTGTGCAGAGCTGCATCTGAAAAATCATGTTAATAATTAACTGATGCGAATAATATGTACCTCTAGTGTAGCTGTATTTGTAAGTTTGAAATTCAGGCTGGTCTGATGTGTTGAATGTTGGAAGTGTCTAATGTACTTTCTTGATCTTATTTTTTTCTCTGCATGTTTTGACAACTTCTCTGTTGCAAAATAGGCAATATACTGAGCAGTATATAATGCTCTTAATGTAACTGTCAAATGTCTTGCTCACCCTGCTTGTTTCATACTTCTTTGCAGTCCTCAATTGGTCATTTTGAAATAGTCCCACCCTTCACTAACAGCAATTAAAGTGCCTCAGGCTGCTGACTCTATCCCCTCTGTTATTGTTAGTGGAGAGAATCTGATCCATAATTCTCATTCGGCTCATTACAGACTTTATAGGGCACAGTAAATTTGCAATTGATAGTTAGCGATGAAGGGCCAGGGCCTGGAGCTCTGCCTGCCCTGAGTGGCAGACACACACACACACAAATACACATACATACACACACACACACAAATGCACACACACACACACACACACACTGTATATTACACTTCCGTTTTTTGCATCAGGCCATTTTTACAGCCTCTTTATAGCATTATCCTCCAATAACCTGTTGGCGCTATCAGGCCAAATCCTGTGGGAGCTTCAACGTGAGCAGTATAGATACCAGCAGTAAAAGAGTAGGGGGAAAAAAAGCCATAGGATAATTATTCTGTCTGACCCGTTAAAATCGCTAGCTCGGCATATCCTATCCCTCCAGTGCGACACATTCCACTGTCCTTTTATTTATTTATTTTCCCGGTTTTTCTATGAGGCATAAATAAGCCGTATGGGGGTCTAACAGGTTTATTGTTATTGATGCACATTGTAGTCCCCTCCCCATGCATTTGGGCCAAGCATAGATGAGGCACTGCCTCTGCTGCATGGCCAGGTCTCTGGAGGCAGTGCTGCGCAAGAGAGTCAAGCTCTGCTCTAATGGCGCTCTGAAGAGGAATCATTTGCCTCACTTGACTCCTAGTTACAGTGGCCGAGCAGCTGAAACCTACACAGGCTTGAGAAACTCGTTAAAGATGGCTTTGGGAGAGTGGCGTCGTCACGACACTGTGCAGGGAGGCTTCCAGAGCTTGGAATGCCCTGACAGGAATGCCAAATCACGGAGGGCGCCTTTGATGTTACCCACCTGCCCCCTCCCCCTCCCTGCCCCTGAAGGCAGCACACGGCTGGGGGAGCAGACAAGGGGTAGAGGAAGTGTGATCGGATGCAGTTTCTATGGCACTTGCCCCACCCTCCACTCTCCTCCCCAGAAACTGTCTGACCCCTGTGTGGACACCAGGAAAAAAGCCTTTCCCCCAGGCTTGTCACATTCCAGGTGGTGTTTCTATTCTAGTTATGGAGCCGAACACAAGCAGACAAATAAGGAAGTTCATGTGGTGTTGGTAGTCGCTCTCCCTGTACAGTGGCCTGCTGTCATGTTTACTTTCCTACTGTTACCACCATTGTTCTAAATATGTACTTTTCTGTCCACGGCAAACTATATAACCTTTAGTCTTTAGGAGAAGCTCTGTAAATTGTTTTATGGCGGTGCTGAATTTATTTCAGCCACCCTTTGTGCTTTCAAAATCTGAGATACTCTAACACTGCCTACACAAATAGCTTTTTTTGTTACTTTAGGTATATGTGAGTGAGAGAGCATAAGTGGTCCAAAAGTGTTTTGGGATGGAGCTGTGATGTTCTCTCAGGGAGCTTCTGGTAGCACTGCAGTCTTTTGAAGTGCTCCCCTGTGGAGATCTGAAGGCAGAGGAGCCTTGGTTCACCATGCGCCTGTGTTAGCTAACTGGCTCGTGCCAAAATAAATGCCGGGCTACGTGGCTCGTGTTTGATGTGTGATTGAGCCCTCCCCGCCGCTCTCTGGGCGGAGAGCTCAGCGCTGGCCACTTTGTGCCCCGAGGGCCAGGCAGCGTAGTGTCCACGACCAATGGCTGTCTGCCCCGAGGCCAAGACGACAAGCCACAGCCTGCTCCACTCTGCTGCTCATCGGCCCCCGTGCCGCTCCTCATTCCCCGGTGTGCTGAGACGTGTCTCCTCTACTCAGACCGGACGGCTGGCAAACCAGGCTGGGTGGATGTGGTGAGAGTGGTGAGGGGTCCATGTCAAACAATCTTAGTGACACAAATGTGTTTGAGGAAGGGAAACCTGCCGCTCAGGTCTGTTGACAAATACATGCCCTTAACTGCAGACCATGCGACACCGATACACACACACAGTCACACACACACACTTGGCAGGCATTTTCCCATTCCCACTCTTAGATGCTTGCAACACCCTCATAACACCCACCCTAATATCTTGTCCCACAGAGACTCGTTTGGAATTTGGATGTGTTTATGATTCTGGGATTGTCAGCTTGTGCGTCACATATCACATTTTGTGGTTTCACTTTCAGCACAGCCCATTTATGATACGGGCTTCACTAAGAAACGCTGCTTGATTCCGTAGTGCCATCAACACACACAGGATTCGAGTCTACTCTCCCCGAAGCTTGCAGCTCTTGCCAACATGGTTCCAATTATGTGCTTTTGTAAATAGTCTGTGCTTAAGTCCAAATATGTGGCCAAGCAGCCTGGCTGTAGTTAGCGTGTGAGCCACTGGCTCTTCACGCCCATGCAGATGAAGGAGCAGCTAACCGGCTCAGCAGCTAACTGGGCCCTTCGGGGGCGTTTGGGTGGTGTTGCAGAGTGCACAAGTCAGACCATCAGCATTATCCACAGCCGCAGGGCCCCTCATGCCAACAGACTCTCTGCAACCATCATCCAGCATGGGGTGGAGGAAGAGGTGGGGGATGGAGGAAGAGGTGGGGGATGGAGGAAGAGGTGGGGGATGGAGGAAGAGGTGGGGGGTGGAAGAAGAGGTGGGGGGTGGAAGAAGAGGTGGGGGTGGAGGAAGAGATGGGGGGTGGAGGAAGAGGTGGGGGGTGGAGCACTTCTTTCCTATTTCTTACTGCTGTTCAGGCAGCGAGTTCTTGACTTGACCCCTCTTCTGCTTCTGTGAAGCCTCAAGCAACGTCCAATTCTTCTGCTTCCTACACTTTCAGTCATATACGTACAGACACACACACACACCCAGATGAATTGAAAGTGGAAGTTGGTGTGCTCTCTGTAAGGCCTGTTCTGCGGAACTTGGCTTGTGTCCTCGGTAGAGGTCCTGTCTCGGGCAGGGCACTTGTTGTGGGGAACCGAGCGAGAGGGATGACGGGCATATGGAGACGGACAGCTGTCTCCATCTCGGCACGGCGCAGGCCGCGGGGGCACGGGGAGGCCAGCGTCCGCACGGGACCCCTCTGCCTCCAGGCTGCCTGCCGGGGCCGGCCGCTGATTTATGGCCAGCGGTTTCATCAGGAGAGCCGCGTATTGATTAGAGCTGCGCTCCGTTTTGCCGCCATTTGTCTTGTCCCCCCCGATCGGGCTGGCAGACAGAAGTGCTTACTCTTGACTTCTCTCTCTCTCTCCCCCCCTCTTTCTCTCTCTCCCTCTCTCTCTCTCTCCCCCTCTTTCTCTCTCTCTCCCTCATTCTCTCTCTCTCTCCCTCTTTCTCTCTCTCTCTCCTCCTTTCTCTGTCTCTGGCAAGCACACAGTTCGGCTCCCTCACTCTCTTGCACACACTGCTGCACCCCCCCACCCCCACCCCCACCCCCCGAGTCCCCGTAATGAAAAACCCACCCGAACTCATCTGCACCGCAGTGGGATTACAAATACATTTTGAGGTGGATAGGAAGAGCAAAGGAGAGAGAGAGAGAGAGTGCATGGAGGAGGATAAAACAAGGGATGTGTTGGGGGTGGTGGGTGCACTGAGATGGTGCAAAGAGGTAATGGAAGTGCATATGGATTCACTACCTGTTGTAGTCCCTCCAGCACTTTCCACCACAAATAATGGACAGGCTTTCAGGGGCTGATGGGCCCAGCTCAGGGGTGGAGATTGGGGGAAGGTGCGAGTCGGGACCCCACGTCGCTTTTTTCTTCAGACCCCCCCCCCCCATTTCTGTCTAAAAGCCAGGCTGAATTCACAGTTTGTACCACTAAATAATTCAGTTCCCTCATTTATTTTAAATTCTCCTCACAACGCACCTCCTCTCCTGCCAGCGTATCGTCGCCTGGGTTGCGCCACTTAAGATGCATTCCTGTCATCCATATATTTATAAAGCCTCGTCCAGAGCTTCCTCATCCCGTGCTCCCGCTCCCATCACGGCCCACAGAGAGCACTCGCAGGGGTATGAAGGAAGTCGTGTGTGTGGGGGTGTGGGTGTTCATGAGTGTAGAGCGAGAGGGAAGGTATGAGCGAGACGGTTTGCGATCAGGGATCTGGTTTTCGCTACCGCTGCCACACATCAATCCAGGCTCTCCAGCACAACCGTGTCGGAGCCAGTTAGATCTTGTCCTTGAGCTTCTCTCTCTTCCTCTCTCTTTCTCTCTCTCCCTGTGTGTCTATCACACACACTCTCTCTCTCTCTCTCTCTCACACTCACACACACACACACACACACAAGCACACACACAAGCCTTAGATCCCTTCTGCCTCTTCCACACTCTCGCACATGGTTGTTAAATAACAGGATGGGCTGATTGCCTCCCCCAAACAGCAGGCAGACTTGGCATGGCGCAGCCTCTGAGGCCCTGGAGGTGAGATGAGCGCCGTGTGTTCTAGTCACGACTAACCAGGAGATGGAAGGGAAGCAGAGGCTGCCTTGCCCCTGTCCTCTCACTCCAGCACATGGGCCCAGGACCTGGGGGAGAGGGGGGGAGGAGAAGAGAGGTGCGGAGTGCGGAGGGATGGAACTCTGGGCTGGATCATTGATTGTTTTGTTGTGGAGGAAAGTGGGAGCTCTTCCCTTAGAATGCAAGGCTGGGGATAATTAATTGAATGGTAATTACAGTCAGCATGGCCTGCTGCATTATTAGGAAAAAAAGAAGATAATGACAGCAGAAGCACTGGAGCTGAGATGCAGAATTTCTTCTCTCTCTATCTCTCTCTCACGTGCTCTCTCTCTCTCTCTCTATCACTCGGTCTCTCTTTTAAAGCCTGTCAGCGTTTAGATGCAAATAATCTTGCTCCGTATCGGATATCACTCACTTTCGTTCAGTCTCTCAGCCTCTCCTTCTCTCTCTCAGCCTCTCCCTCTCTCTCTCAGCCTCTCCCTCTCTCTCTCAGCCTCCCTCTCTCTCTCAGCCTCTCCCTCTCTCTCTCAGCCTCTCCCTCTCTCTTTCACTATCCCACCCTCCCTCTCTTTTCCTCACTCTGTGCATGATGAAAGCTGCTGTGTATGCGTGCAGATGAGTTTAGTCACACACACACACACACACACACACACACACACACACGAGGAAGGGCTCAGCAGCACCTGGGCTAGCGCCTGGGTGTTAATACCCCCAGCCTGCTTCCCGAGCCATCGCACCCCGGCCAGCGGATCCTCCTCTTCCTCCTCCTCCTCCTGCTCCTTCTCCCCAGCAGCGACTCACTCTTCCAGCACACATTCTCTCTTTAATTATAGATTACAGGCCCGGGTGTCTGTGGGCCTGCTCCGAATGCTTTCAGGCTTCTGCTGCAGCGAGACGCCTGGAGAAGTTTAGCCAAGGCAGAGTGAGAAGACTCCCTGCGTG
Organism: Alosa sapidissima; assembly: GCF_018492685.1. Lineage (NCBI taxonomy): Eukaryota > Metazoa > Chordata > Actinopteri > Clupeiformes > Clupeidae > Alosa > Alosa sapidissima. The sequence continues at coordinate 3,910,907 of NC_055976.1, forward strand.
TTACTGACCACGCTGACCTGCCCTTCAGAAAAAAACATACAGGGATAATTGGCCCAATAAAGAACCACTTCAAACAGCCATAAACCTGAAACATTGACTAAAGTACAAATATGCTGACTCTGTCAGGACCCCTTTTATTGTCCTGTGGGTGACCGCTGTAAAATGGAAACGAGTTCTACTTCCAGGCGCGTTCCAAGATTATAGTACGCAGTAGTGTGTCAGGCACACAGTGGGTTGCAGTGGGTGATGGTGAAGGACACGGCTCTGAACTTTGTGCCATTCTTTTGTCGAATGACTTGTCTTGAAGACAAACTTCCCCTTTTGTTCATGCGACTCAGCGTTTTTTTTGTGTGGTTTTTTTTCAAAGTTGTTTGTAGAGGATGTGTTGTCTGCACGTTAGTTTGCTCAAAAACATGCCTATTTCACTTCCACCTTTTTCTTGTCTTTTTTTGCCTACTGCACGTTTGCCCTGGATAACGTAACCATCTGGAGCTGCTGGTACAGGGAACAGCCTGAGTGGTGTCACTGAATTACCACCCACCAGCGTAGACAAGCCTCCGAATCGCATCCATCCAGCCGTCTGGAGACCCTCTTAGAATCTGCTCTGCGGGTGCATGGAGGGATGAAACAGGACCGGAGGAGAAAACCCTCCGCCTCGGCAGCCATGTCTTATCTGTGGTGCGTTCCACTGCGCTAGGCTGCGCCAGGCTGACACCACCACCACCCTTGGCCCACCCCCGCCTCACCCTACCCCTACCCCACCCCTCTCCTCTCCTCTCCACTCTGCTCTGCCCTGCTCCCCATCCTCCTGGCATGGTGGGGATGAGTTTTCCATTCTCAGAGTGTCCAGGGAGACTGCTGTCAAATGTAGGCCAGGCTGAGAGCACGCCATGTACGCTCGCAACTGCTGCTGCTGCAGCTGCGTACCTCAAACAATACCATTCTCTAAGCTCTACACACACCAACCCACACTCTGTGTCTCATATATTGAGCATCAGCGTCTCACAGCCAGTCCTCAGTTGAAGTTGCGGGGCTGCTATTAATACGCTGCCTGTGCCACCCTGTTCTGTGGCCCAGTGATGGAAGGAAGAATAAAGGACTACATAGATAGAGTCCACAATCTAGCATTGTGAGACAGCCGTGGCTGGGGATGGTCTCATCATCCAACATTCCCACACACACACCCACGCACTTTGCTTACTCGTTCTTGCTGCAAATAGGGGACAGTGTTGATGCATGATTTCAGCTTACAAAGAGACAGTCTTTTGCTGGAATTCTGCTGGAGGGCAGATACCTACGGTAACCGTCAGAGGACTTTCCCTGTCCCTGAGCAGGGCTTGTATCCACTTTTAGTGCATACGGAGAGCTATTTTTTACTTTAACAATGTAGCCTGGCTGTTTTTAGTCCAAAACTGCTCGTACACTGTGGTTCTGTGGTAGCATAGATGACCTAGGAGAGGATATTTAGTCCGCACTCCCACATGTTGTGGTCCTGTTTCCCAAGCCTTGTGTCGGCCACAGGCCCAATGCAGACCAGTGTCCTTCATTTCTGAAATATACTTGTGCTTTGAGAGAGCAGCACTGTGTTGCTAAATACGTGTAACTCTGTTTCAGTTGGTACTATAGTGAGAACTGGCCAACACACACTTCCTGTCCACCACTTCAAACAGCAATTGTGTCCTTGTCATTTGTCATTATGTTACCTTGTTCTACATCAGGCAACTGTGTGAGCATGAATTTGTACCCAAATAATTTGCCCCTAAAGTAGTCTCAATGTGTGAAGTGACACATTTTGTGTTTCCCTTTTCTTTGGCTTGAGTTTTCCTAGTTGACATTAATAGTTGACTATAGTTAGAAAACTGAGGTCATGGCACATCCGTCAATGTTTGTTTGTCCCCTGACCTCCTCTCTAGCTTTTCTGTTTTGTAAACAAAGTTAGCTCAGTTGGGTTTAGTGGGTAAATAATGACCAGAGTTGTGTGGCCCCTTCCAATAGCCTATCTTTGATAGGTTGGTGTGGGCACCATAGGAGGAAGGTAATTCAATAAATCTGAGGAAACTTATCTGTCTCAGTGTCAGAACTATTGCATTTGGGAAATGGGGTGTCGTGTTAAACTCCACAACATATTCCATCATTTTATTTTATGTTTTTATGGTCCTAAGTATGTCCAGCTGTCCTATTCAGATTTATCTTGATGAGCTCCCATGAGTCGACTTTGTCCTAAGTTGAAGGACACAGAAAGTAACATCAGGTAAGGTAATGGCGTTTAAGAGCACATGCAGCATTTTGGAGCCAAACATTTTCTTTCACTGGAGGTTGTCATAGTCACTGCTCTGATTGAAGTTATTTTGTCCTCAAAATCTTACAATAACTCTTTTTGCCAGTGCAAATTTTACGCACATGCTTCTTTCTTGGTGGCCAGTACATCCCTGGGTGTGGTGATCACTCAGGCGCAGCTCCGTTGCATAAGGGAAATAAGAATGCAAAGTGAGGTGAAGGCCACGATCCCCACCCTTCTGCCCTTCTGCCCTTCTGCCCTTCTCTTTTTGCCTTTAAGAGCCATCATGCTGTCCTGCTCGGCCATCTGCCGCAGAGCAGATCTCCCAGCCAGCCAGCCAGCCATCAGGCCTCAGCCGAGTGATGGCAGTTGACGTCCACTTTGAGCTGCGCTCAGGAGCTCATTGTCCCCTCCATTCCACTCGGCTTCCCCTCCTCGCCCGCTCCACTCGCCCGTCTCCCTCCTGCCTTGCCATCTTGTCACTTTAACTTTGACGCTTGGACCCTTTTAGCACTGACTTCTGTGAGCATTGATAAGCGCCTGTCACAAGACTGTGTGTCTCTGTGTGTGCATATGAGCATTTGACTGTGGTGTAAGTCAGGGACATGCTCAGCTTGGCAGCCTGGTTGTGCGCTTGACTTGCAGGGCCCTGTTAGCAGTGTTTTGCAGGGCTAGGAGGAGGCTCCGTCACCTGCCCTTCTCCTGAAGCAGCAACACAGAGCAGCACTTTGACCGTGGACCAGGCTCAGATCAGCTCCTCAGAGCATGTGGCTGCCCAGGAGATGAGTCTGAGCTTGGAGTGTGCGTGACGGACAGAGACTGCGATGATGACCTGTCCAAACTCAATAGGCTGTCTGGAGCTTGAGGTGGTTCACTAAGTGGCCTTAATCAGCTCTCCAGGAAGAAGATCGTAGAGCAGGGATGTGCACACTGTGCAGGAAAGCCCCTCCGCACTCACCCAGGCCCATTTCCCTCTGAAGCAAAGCTAACACACATGTCAAAGCACAATTAACCCTGGGTAATAAGGCTTACTTCAGTGAAAAATGTCCGCTTTACTGAAAAGAGGTGGTCATTTGTAACTGCATTTTGTATAATGGCTGTATTTTAGTCAGCCACATTATTACTGCAATATAAAGTTGCAAGATGCATAGTTTGAGTCAAAAGTAACTGCTAATGGGATTGCGTATAATTATCTCAACCTAAAATTAATTAGTCTCACTAAACAAAAGTCTGTGTTTTTAAAGGCTTGAGCAGCAGCAAAATGTTCAAGAACGAAAAGGAACTTATCACTTTCTGCCCAGCAGCATAGTGGCACTGTAACAAGCTGTGAATCACATTTAATAGCCAGCAGTCCACAGTTGCCTTTATCTCTGTATTCTCAACAGGGCTAATTTAGCTTGATTGTTAAGCTTGGTTGTAGCCCTTACCCAGCTACAACACATCACGGACCAGATCTCCTCTTGGCCATTTTTGCCTTGCTGGGTTTGTCAGCCGTCCAAAGTTGAGCTCTAAACTACACTGGTGACATTGCATCCAAGCAGCCCATTTGCCAATCAAAGTTTGGACATATGTTTGTGGCTCTCTCCTGTCACGTTTCCTGACCAAGCGCAATTTAGTAGAGTCACTGAAGTGATGACAAGTGTGACAAAGTGAGTCTTGCCGGCTCGCATGCCAAACCAAGTGCAACGTCGATGAAGGATCACAATCCATTCCCTTCCTATAGCTTGCCACGGGATGTTATCAATCATAGTCAAAGGAATAAAGACACTTCATCTTAAAAGCGTGTATTTCTGCACAGTGCATGGATGGAAAAAAAGGCTTCTGGCAGAACATTGTTTTGTCACAATTCATTACTCATTCAGGGCTGTTGCAACAGGAAGGCCCGTTTCCAGCACAGAGCATTCGGAGCAAGACTCTTTTTGGTTATTTGAGGGTCCTGTGAGAGTAACTGATGCAGCACCTGACAATATTTCACTATTTGCCACTGCACAAAAAAAAGACGTTTTGAGGTATAGAGCTGTGCTATATAGCAAAGGACACAATGCTAAACGGAAAATGAACTTTCAACCTCTTTGTTCGGTCTGTTTTCATTGCTCATTGTTAATGACTTAAATTTCTGCCCATGCAGGATGCCATTCTGTAGTCTCACTGTAGCTAAACTACAGTACTAAGGTGTGTTTAGTCAGTAACCTGGTCGGACACAGGTCTGCATATCTAGGGCCTCCGGCTCGTCGCTCTGCTGATCTTTGTAACCCAACACAATCAGAGTCTGTCTGGGAGACCTCGTTAAGCATTAATGCCAAGTGCTTGAGTGGATGTCATAGTCGACGGTCACAGACAGGACATTGTGACGTCACCAGGCTCTGGGGAGCGGAGAGAGACGCTTGGCCCGTGGTAGCACCTGAGCTGATGCCAGTCCGCCCGGCATTTGGCTGGTGCTTAATACCACTCATTGTGTCCTGTGCAGGATGGACTCACACAGCGGGTGTTGTTCTCCGTGTTGCAGTGTTACCTGTAATGTAACATAATGTAATGCTAACACTGATTAAATATAAAGGCTAATCTAATATTGCAGTGACCTGGTTTATTTAATTCCGTAATGGCTTGTTTACTGGTGAGCACCTCTACTAAAAGAGTTTGTCCGTTGAGGAAAAGCATGTTTGTGGTATTGATTTCTCCCTTGTCTTTGTACTGTGGCTAATGTCCCTCCACTCAGGCACAATTTGCCCTCGCATCATTCCTGGCATACGCATCCTTCCTTTGGAAATCCTTTGAATATTTTTGTTTGGGTTTTGTTCAGTAGCGAGACAAGTGACACTGAAGCGGAGATAATTCCATCAGTTCCATCATACTTCTCCCTGCAATAGTGCTGGGTTGCCTGCTCCGGAGGGCTGAGGGTGCCGGTTGAGAAATGAGTATTGTGATCACGTCAGGGGTGCTGCGGGCCCTGCCTTCTGACCCTCATTACATTTAACACTGCATTTCCCTCTAAATCAATGATCTCCCAGCGTGGCTACAATTCTCTTGGGCCGGCTTGCGCTCCAGCACTTCCTACCTCTAATGGTCTGTTTCTTGCTCTTTTGGGGACTTGTACTCGCCCCGCTCTCCTCCATAGCCGTGTCTGTTTTGGAGCACAGGTGCGTGGCTTCAGTAAGCGCAGTACCTTGGAAAGGCCTCTGCTGCTTTGTGGCTGTGGGTTTGGGCCAGTGCCTACTCGTGTTTACCATAGGCAGATGCTAACCTTGAGGTTGTTGTTGTTGGAACGTGGACCTTGCGGTTAATGACTCCCAGAGAGAGAGGGGGGGGTGAAAGAGTAAGGTAGAGTTCAGTCCGTCAGCCAGACTGGACACAGGGTCGCTCCTTTGTTGGCTTGTTTGCTTACAGTGCCACAACAGCAAATACTGGGTTTTAAAGGACCCCCTGAAGTGACCGCAGTCCACTCTTGGGTTTGGCATCCTCGTTTGAGGTGTGCTCTGGGCAGAGAGTGTCCATGTCTTTGAGAGTGCCAACTCTGCAGTGAACCGACTCTCCTGTAGCCTGGGAGCTTCAGCCAGATATGCTCAAGCAAAGGTGGTGTACTTTTTTATTTTCCTGCTTTGCCTCTTTGGTGCAGTTCAGTATGCCTAAGGCTTCCTGCTGTATCTCCACCAGACACAGTGTGGACACATCTCTACAGGTTTATCTGGACAGACCGCATCAACTGCATACCATACAAGATAAATGTTGCTGTCTTGATTATTAGTATGTTATGATTTGCTAAACTGGATGTTCAGCACTGCACTGATGAATCAACATAACCACATTACGCAGATCTGACGGGGTCCAAAGTGCTGACAGAGGCAGGCTGCTCTCATGTTCCCAAACAAGCTCATTGGTTGCCTTTGTACGGCTTCACGTGCTGTGTCTGGGCCTCACTTGACCTTAGTCAGCAGGTTATATGAGCGCGGTAAGAGGGAGGACTAAGCCCAAAATGATTGCGCAATGCGAAATGGAGGATATGGTGTGGTTTGTGTGTTTTGAACCCTCTCCCACCCTTTGGCAAACACCCCTCATCCCTCCATATTCCCGTAATGGTGGGCGGTGCCTTATCTCCCAAAGTATTAAAAGTCTTTCCTAAAGTGCTGGGTGGGTGTGGGAGAGCAGTGCAGCCCAGACAGTTTTTGTAGATATCTTTGGTGTGGTCATGGCTTAGAACTAGAGCCCCTTCTGTTTGCTCTCTGTCACTCTCTCTCTCCCTCCCTCCCTCCTTGTTCCATCCTTCCATCCTTCCTCTCCTCTCTTTACACCTCCCCCCAGCCTTCCTGCTTGTCCATCCGGCCTTTCTTGCCGGCAGTGTCCAAGTGGGCAGCAGGCTCAGTACACAGTGCACTACACACCACAACCCTACTAGTCAGCCGAGACGCGAGCAGCACATTGCCCTTCCCTCCGGAACCTTCTAATGTCGCTGCCCTCAGCCACCATCACGCTGCTCTCGGCACTCTAAGACGGAGGCGGATAAATGGCGCGGATAAGGCCCGCTCTTGGCTTATGCTGCATACCCCGCGAGATCCGAGGCAGCCTAATCTAATCTGCTCTGCGGCGATTAGGCTGGAGTAATCTCAGGCATGTGAGAGGTGAATCTGATTAGCCAGTTATCTGGCAGCGCTCGACCATGAGCCACTCACTTGACCCGCAGGTGGCAGAGGCCCTCGGAACCACTCGGAGACGGCTGGAGTGGTCGGAGGAAATCTATGCAGTTTATGGGGCCGTGTCGTGACGGACCCCTCCTCTGTGCCTTCCTCAGCGAATGTGGAACTCAGTGACCAGGCGCTGACTGTGGGAACGGCGCATGGCGTGCTGCGGAGTGGCCGCCACACCGGATCTCTTCCCCCACGGCTGCTGAATTATTAACACGGCCGCTAATAGCTCTCGCCTCCCATGGCTCACCTCGGCTCAGTCCACAGATAGGAAGAGACAGGAGGCAAGGTGGGGGAAGGAAGTGGTCTTTCCCCTATCTGGAGGAAGGAAGCAAGAGAGGTGTGTGTGTGTGTGAGCTGAGAGGAATCTCGGCTCTTACTGACGCATCATTTCCGCTGGGCCGGGGAGGAAGAGGGTGGGGGGGGGGGGGGGTAGGACAGCTGCACAATGCCGATGGCGGATGGCTTGGTGGCTGGGCAGGCTGGCAGCTGACCCCACGGCAGCTTCCCCTGCAGTCCGCCTGGCTTCAGGGAAGACTTCCTATTCTGAGACGCTGAGTCACTGGCAGCGCCCACTGTCTTGCCTTGGCATGCCAGTCCTCATCCTCCCTCACATATATATACACACACACACACACATATACACACACACATACACACTACACACACACTCCCTGGAGGCCCTTTTAGGGCTGTGGAATGTGTCTACTACCATCCGCCTCGCACTCAGAGAATCACGTGCCCACATGCATGCATGCATACACACACACACACACACACACACACACACACACACACACACTCACACATGAAGAACTGCCTTACGCATGGATACAAACATGTGTCATCTACTTAAAAACAGATGTGACTAAATGGGATGGCTCTGTGTGTGTGTGTGTGTGTGTGTGTGTGGCGGTTTGTGTATGCTCTCTTCCTCCAGGCTCTGTATCAGGAGAAGATAAAGGGGTCCATAAATCTTACAGCTCCTTCCCTCCTTCACTCTCTTGCTCTCTCTCTGCCTCTTTGCCTCCCCCTTCACTTTATAACCAGCTAATCATCAGTGGTGCTGCACCTGCCACTGAAACCCCCTAGCCCATTCAGAACTTTTGCCTGGCCATCGTGGCTTTGCTGACCTTTTGTCTCACACACACACACACACACACACACACCCCATAGCGGCACTCTACGCCCCCCTCTCTCTCTCTCTGTAACGCTCAAGGGATTGCGCTGGCTCTCGGCGTCTTGAGCAAGTTTCATCATTCTCTGGCAAGCACCTCTCACTAAACCTATTATTCCAAATGATGAGGCGGCTTTTTCCCCCCCATCTCTTTGTTTTTATCCTGCGCTCATTTTTCAGCCGCTGGCATCCTATTCCCCCGGCCTCGGCCCTTTCAGATTTGTGGCCCGTGGGATGTTTTTCATATTTCATGAGTCGGTGTATTTTTATTTCTCTTAGTCTTTAACTTGGTGCACTTTAAAGACATTTGTCATCCCGGCAGTGAGGAGAACAGAGCATCAGAGCGGTGCCTTGTGGCTGTGGGCTGTGGGCTGGGGAAAAACCTGAAATGAGTTGGTCCTCTGTAGGTTGGCCAGTGGTCGGCTGTGGATGCAGGCGATGCCCATACATGGGTAGGAGAGGGCTCTGCCTAAATGGGTTTGGGTGTTTGCTGGTCCCCAGCGCTCGCATCTCTTCCATTCTGGAGACGTGTTTACGCGCTCACCGGCTGCTCAGGAGACGTGGGGCCTCCCACATGATACTGTGATGGCAGCTGCCGCTTCAGTGATGTGCTGACAGACAACTCTTCAACTCTTCCTCTCCCTCTCTCTCTTTCTGTGTTTCTGCTGTATGCCCTCTCTTTCCCTGTTCTCACTCACCTTTTCCATTTCTCCGTCTCTCTCTGTCCCTCTCTCTTGTCCTTTTGTTTTCTTTCTAAGTTCAGGATGAAAAATGGTGTGTATATAATGTTTATTACATGTTTCCATAAAAGGGTTTTAAGGATGCAGCAATGTAAACAGTTGCTGGTTGAATAAACGAGAGATATTCAATCTCTCTCTCTCTCTCTCTCTCTCTCTCTCTCTCTCTCTCTCTCTCTCTCTCTCTCTCTGTGCAGTGTGGAGGGGATGAGAAGAGGGTGGACAGCAGGACCATCTATGTGGGACACCGGCAGTGTCCGCCCACCGAGGCCTTTATCCCCCCAAAATTCTGTGACAACAGGATTGTGTCTTCCAAGGTAAGAATACTTAAGCATCTATGTGCGTGCGTGTTAGGGATGCAACAATTAATTGATTAGTTGTTGACTGTTAAGTTAATTGGCAACTATTTCTGTAGTGCCTTCCAGTAAGTCACTTCGGACGCCTTGGGGGTTTCAATAGATAGTTTGTTCGTTTTATTCCAGTATACCATTTCGTTCGTCTCGATAAATAAACGAAATAAACTGACAAGTAACAAATACAATTGAAAACCAAATGCCTGCTGGCGTCCATTCACTTCCAACATCGAGTTCCAAAACCAACTACACAAGGATTCCTCCTTTCTCTACCTATATGCCACTAATTGGCACAGGTGTGCAATTTTAACTCCTTCTGTTCTAATAGTGTTAATTTTGTCACCTATTTTTAATTTAGTCTTAGTCTTGTGACGAAATGTCCTTTTTAGTCTTTGTCATATTTAGTCATTCAAATATCATTTTTGTTAGTCAAGTTTTAGTCAACTAAAAGTCTCTTCATTTTAGTCTAGTTTTAGTCAAAAGAAAACTAAAGCTATCTTAGTCAGTTTTAGTCAAAACATTTCAGTCTTTTTTTATAACAAATTATTTCAGTCAGTCAGTATGTTTACATGCACAGGTAAGTCGAGCTACAGTTATATAAGGCTGATGTTTCAGGCTCACTGCGAAAGTGAGGTTGTCTCTTTCTATGTGCCATTGTATGCCAAGAGTTCTTTCTGTAGGAAGATCACTGGATTCCAAGTCAAGGTCTTTGACCTCCTTTGCTCCGGCTGCTTGTGGGATGGACATTAGGACTGTTCTGCTGTTACTTATCCATTTGTGCAAACGAAAGCCTCCCATTGAGCAAGCTCTTTTAAGCTCTTTGCACAACGTTACAGCATCAGCTTCAGTGGCCACCGATTTCAAGCTTCGGCCTTTAGATGAGCGAAAGATTCTCGTGACGCGGAACTGAGAGCGCTTGTTGCTTTGCAGCTATGTGTGACACTGTGCGCTATTTGAGATGCGCTATCTTGAGGCTTAACAATATCGTCCTGATCCTCTTCTTTGTCATCATCTTGATCAACCTCGAGCCATTTTGTGACGTCTTCTAAGAAACTTTTGAACAGGTTATATTTGGGTTGGTACCAGGGTCGGACTGGAAACAAAATTCGACCCTGGCAATTTTCTCCTGGACCGGCCCACTACTGGACCGACGACCCCCCCCCCCCCCCCCCCCCCCCCACACACACACACACACACACACACACACACACACACAAGCCCACCGATACCAAATTCCCCCCCATAAATAACAAACACACAGTATCATGCTGTAGCAACACTTCATAAACTGAACCCAAACATTTAGATTTGGACCTATAGGTTATTATATAATCAGTATCGTAATTTCTGTCAACTATGACTATCTCCATGCATGTTCAGTAGCCTATATTTTTCATTTAGTCAAGCAGTGACATGTGGAATCAGTGTTGGGCAAGTTACTTCAAAATCGTAATATATTATGTATTACTTATTACTGTCATTTCAAAGTAATTCATTACATTATAATATTACCGTCTGAATTGTAAGGCATTACACTACTATTGTATTACTTTTAAGTTACTTTTACCAAAATATCTGGAAATATGGATTTGGAAATGCAGTTTATTATGCTCAATGCAGCTCATTGCACTTCTAATGGAGGGTGATGTGGTACAACATAATGACTGAGCTAGGCTTAAGCTTGCCCGAGTTTGTGTGCAGTCATCACATTTTGCAAAATTAGGCTACCTTCGTTACTAACCTACCAGTTGATACTTTTTACGTGCATCGACTCGCGTTTGATTGTGCATCTAATGTAACACTCGGTGGAGAGACTTCCACTTTCCAAGTTCCACTTTCACTGTCGTTGTGAGCTAAAAGGCTACTATATGGGAAATACTTTGAAGTTCCTTTTGAGTCCAAACATGAATAGGTTTTCTTTAACCTGTGCTACACTTTTCCACCAAGTTGTGCGAAAATTGTATGTACCCAGAGTTTTTTTTATGTTGACAGACAAACCAGTAAATGGAAGCTCTTTGTAGCGCGTGCAACTTACGTCTATAAAAACAATATATTTATGGAATAAAATTAGACACCTCTGATTGCTGTTTACGGTTAAACTGCGATGATGTGAACACCAGCCAGCGGAGGGCACTTGTATAGCCTAGGCTACCATGCATGGACTCGTAGGCTATATTTCCCCACAAACCAAGCGGCTGCTTGGACAAATCCACTTGAGGGGTGGGGCAGGGGGGCGCGATCGTAACACAAACTGAACCAGTCATGAAGAGGCCAAAATGATTGACCTGTCACCCCCCAATCCAAATGGATGCAACTGCATTTATAGGCTAAGCCTAGGTCTACATGACGGGCCGCAAATAGGCTAAATAACTTAAAAAAATAAATTTAAAAAATCCCGGAGGTCACCGGCCCACATGTGGACCGGGCCACCGGGCATTTGCCCGGTTATACAGATTACCAGTCCGAGCCTGGTTGGTACCAGTCTAAGTTATCGGCCTCCTTTTCGTATGCATCTTTAGTTAATTGTTGTACAGTTGCTTGTAAACTAATATACTCAGCGAAAAATCCATCAAACAAGTTAATTTGTTTCCTAACAGTTTCTTTGTCCTGTCCAGCTTCAATAAGAGTATTAATTTCATTTTGTTTGCGTGTTAAAACACCAAGCTTCCCCCTACGTGTTGCAATTAACTTAAACAGTTCTTTTTCATCGGACAAATCCTGCTCTACAGGCTCTTCGTCGGACATTTTTCAAAGATTAACTCAAAAGTTCAACACACGAGATCGACAATATTTCAAAGTCAACACATCAACGAGAAGACAAACGCAAGTGAAACGCCCATTCAGTTTGTGGTGTAAGCACGGTGGCTCACGTTCAAAGTCATTGTATGAGCGCAGCGGCCCACTCCAATTCAGCGTTTTACTCACAAACGTCCAGATAAAGGTTAAATCCTCAAATCCTTCCAGCGGGAAACGTGTATAATCCACAAACTTTAGGGAATGCAGCTCACAATCTTCCAAGTATCCTAAGAGTAAATCCGTAAATCAAACTTCCCAAACGCAGGTAACTTCCAAATATTACGATGCAGTTTCAACTTTACAATAGCAGAAGGTTTTCAACGCTGTAGTGCCTTCCAGTAAGTCACTTGGGACGCCTCGGGGGTTTCAATAGATTGTTCGTTCGTTTTATTCCAGTATACCATTTCGTTCGTCTCGATAAATAAACTCAAAAACTAAATAAACTGACAAGTAACAAATACAATTGAAAACCATATGCCTGCTGGCGTCCATTCACTTCCAACATCGAGTTCCAAAACCAACTACACAAGGATTCCTCCTTTCTCTACCTATATGCCACTAATTGGCACAGGTGTGCAATTTTAACTCCTCCTGTTCTAAGGCCTTCCAAGGCCATAAGGTCATGTCACCAGCAGGGGTCATTAAATCAACTTAAAACATAAATGTCATTAAAGGTCTCATCTCATCGTTTTTTCATTAATTTTGCCATGGTCTCTAGTATTAATGAATGCCCTGTGCACCGGTTTTGGTGAAAAAAATGCTCTACTGCGTCTATTTCATGCTGTTCTAGTTTGGTGGGGAAGGTGGGAGGGGAGGAACGACAGGATTTGCCTCTTGCTCATGAATATTCATGACATGTTAATGACCTCGCTTCTGATTGGCCAACAGTACTGTGACGTTCCCTCCAGTGCGTCCTCATCCGATTCTGCCTGTGCTATGCTCCATATTCAACTTTACAGTGCTAAAACCTGGCTAAAACTCAAGTCAAAACTGTTGCACAAAATGTCTTCGGAGATACAACTTCATGTGTTTGATCCTGGTATCCGAGTAGGAAGAACCGCTTCCTGATCGTTTGTCGGTGAACGTTGGTTTAATAGAATGGTAACAATTGCATGTCAGCTTAAAACCTCCTAAAAGAGGTAAACGTTTGTGGCAATCGTCATCTTGCATTCAAGTAATAAACAGTTGGAAACGTTTTAAAATAAAGACCTATTTCTTAACACAGTCAAAAGTCTTTGCAATCTTCCTAGTAGATATTTTACTTCACAACACAGGTTATAAGCACCCTAAATGCAGTTCAGCCACTGACCTAGCCTGCTAATTGTATACTATCGGAATAGATAGTTATGGTTTGAATTCCATGATACTATCATTGAAAGACCACTTGGTTATAGCTCAATATATATATATATATATATAGATCTAAATGCAAACACACTTACCTACTCCTAGCTATATTCCGCTGGAATTGCACCAGAATGCCTACAGAAGCAGAGAACGTGAGCTGCAAGACTTCTCCAGTAATGAGTATTTAACTATGGCTTTGATAGCCTACATTGGCAGAGGTTAGCCTACTCAAGTTGTTTTCTGTCACATATGACCCTTAGGAAAAAGTAGTATAGGAATCTTATAGTATAAGACTACTATAGAAAAACTATAGCAGTTATAGGATATTATAGAGTTATTAGTAGTACTTCTACAGTATGTCCCAAAATACGTATTCCTATAAGATTACTATAATATTTTGTCCCAAAATACTATAAGATTCCTATACTACTTTTTCATAAGGGGATTGCTCATGTGGTTAGAAAAATGGGCAACACCAGTACCCCTGTTGTCTGTATGACCCTGTACCCAGGATTAGAACCAGTCTGCCTTAACATAATGTACTCCCTTCAAAATGCACTAAACATTCGACTATGACGACTATGGCCCCCTGTGAGACAGAAGATATGAAAGGTAAGATAAACCTTTAGCCTAAAAGGGACAAAAACTGATGCAACTCCTAAAACTAATATACAAAACAGGTCAATTTTCAATAAATAGCTTTATTATATTTACATACAGCAGTGGTACTCAAAGTGTGGTCCGCAAGCTCTCTCAAGTGTTCCACAAGTAGATGTGGTAAAATATAATAGATGAGTTGTTTGCAATATTGAGCCAACTTGTATGTACAGTAAATCCAAACCGTTCTGCAACACTCATGTAACCTACAGTATGCCAGTTTAAATCATATGAATCCTCTGACAGCATAAGCATGGTGCAAAGACAATAAGCAAGGTGGTTTAGTGAGAAGGCCTATTCTGTTGAAGTAGGTCTACTGTTTTTTTTTTTTTTGCTAGGTGGTCAGTGATCTTTTTTTTTTTTGTTTAAATTATTATTGTTTAAGTGGTCCTTGGTCTGAAAAAGTTTGAGAAACACTGACAAATAGTAATATTGCAGTCTATTAAAATAATGCAAACACAAAACAAGAACATCCAAACTATGCACAGAATGAACAATGTCCTCTTTTTGCCAGACGATGCAGACATCTGGCCTACAGATCCTTTGTAAGATGGTGCTGGGATTATTTAGGGAAAAAGGTCTGAGTTGTTGTTTCGGCTTGTGTTGTCCTGGGTATCCGAAGGGACAACACACAAAACACATTCGTTGGCTGTGATGATTCCATTACATTGCTCATTGATTGCGCTGGGCCATAGGTGGAGCCATCAGGTGTTATTGTGGAGATGTCACTTTCATCCTCCTCCTCCTCTTCATCAACCCGAGGTCTTCTAGCTGGCCTTGGATGAACAGGCTTGATGGGAGTAGAGGTAGCAGGCCCCCATGTCCATGGTGTATCCGAAGTGCTTGTATCAATACTCATACTTTTCATGAAGTATTCTGTTTGGGTACCTAAAGTAAATAAATGTGTATTACTGTCAAGTTACAAGATACTAATAGTACACAGGACATTCACTATCTCACACAAAACTGTACTGGCACAATGGAAACAAAAATATTTTAGTGACTGTGGTAAGGTGTATGATGTACTAAGTAGCACACCCACAAGAAGACATTCAGTAATATCAATTATATCTGCAATTCATGGGTTTCATCAGGTCCATTTACACAGGTGTATTAATCAAGCACCATGCAGTCTGCATTCATAATCGAGGTACTTGATTTTATACACCTGTGGAAAGTGACCTGATGAAACCCATGAATTGACTTTCCCAAACATTGACGAGCACGTGGTTTAACGCTTAGATTAGAAGATTATAGGTTCAACAAGCTAAATCTCTGGGTAGTGTGGTCATATAGTTTCTTATGAGTGTAGCTACACCAGGCACATAACTGAAGCATTCCGTTCGCGTTGCGTCTTCTGCAACAATTAGCTTCCAATAGGTCTAATCAATGGAAGTAGCTACACCTGGCGCGTGGCCTGTAGGCTACGTTCAAAAAAATAGACCATCCCTCTAATAGATTTTACCAGAGCCCTTCCTATTAAACATTCTCTGATTTTACAAGTCGCGAACAGAACACTTCAGTTACGTGCCTGGTGTAGCTTCCTGTAATATAGGCTAGCCTAAGCCTAGCTTGTACCCTTTTCATGCATGCTAACGTGAAGAATATGAACATGCTATTTTGTAACAGTCGTTAGGTGGAAAAGTTTGTTTGTACTTACAGCTTGTGAGCTGGTGGTCGATCGTCGTGACGTAGGCTACAGGTCCAGATTTTCAGAACATCGATGCAAAACCACTTTCTAACTGTAGGCAGGCACAGTGAGTGTGGTCGAAATGATTGGAACACAGAATTAATGTTGCACTATACTTCGGTGGTGGTGTTCCAACGATAAATTCCAACCATTTCTTCCTCAACTCTTCTTTCTAAGGCAAGACATGCAACATTGATGTGTCATTGCCACAAATAACACAGGCACGAATTTGCTCCGCTATGTTAACAACTTGCTGTTAGCTCCTACTAGCTGCAGAGAGACAATCTCCTGGCCAAAATCTTTCTGTCTTCCTGTGGGCGGTCACAAGCCAAGGTGGGCGAGGCCATGAATAATTGTTTTCCCTGCGGCGTCACAGGGAAGGGCTTTTTCTGATTCGCTTGTTTTTCCGTGTATTTTTTTTCATTGGCTAATGCGGGCAATGGGGGTAGAAGATCATTTTCACATGCAGCATGCATATGCAACTTGGAGCGAGCTATAGTATTTCGAAAGGAACAAGTATTAAACGGTTTCTCGGTAAATGAGACCTTTAATGGCTCCTACAATTTCGATAATCGAAAATCGGTTGGTCATTTAAGGAGATTAATCTAAATGACTTCTAAAACTTGAAAATGTTGTTCAGTTTTATTTACTGCGATGACTGAACTAAAATATTTTATCTATCAAACAACTAAATTGATTAATCGAGAAAATAGTCGTCAGATTAATCGACTATGACAATAATTGTTAGTTGGTGCCCTAGTGCGTGCGTGTGGTGCCTCAGCAGCTGCTCTTTACTTTTCCCATCACGTGCTGCATGTACTTTAAACTTTGAACTGAATGCTCTGCTTAAATGCTGGAATGGCTAACCTGTGCCGGGCAAACTTAGTACACCTGTGATTTACTTCTCCCTCTAAAGCACTTTTTCTGACACTCTGTTTTCATCAGCTCACAATATATTGTGTTTATGAAACACTATCTCATTGAAGCAACCGCGGAAGGTTGAGTCCTAGAATAGTTCATCGTGGCTGGGAACATAGCCAGCGTGTCTTTAGCTCGTTTCTCCGGCACATTCTGCAGTCGCCCTAGTGCTCTGCCACATGTTCCTCCAGGTGTGAAGAGACTCTTCAGCTTGGGCTGCATCACCCCACCGGCCCTGGACCAGACTGGCCAGTCAGCACTGGCTCATTCTCGGTCATGATCTGTCTTATCTCTCTGGAGCGCTCTCTGGGTTTTTCGCTTTCTGAGTTCAAGTTCAAATCCAAATGAGCTTTATTGGCTTGACTGTGTCACAATATTGCATCACAATATTGCCAAAGCACTGAACATCTATTACAGAAAGGAAGGCAAAAGCCCCTCTTCCTCTTGCTGTCTGTCTCACTCAGAGTCCTCATCTTTCTCTCACCCCCTGCCTCCCCCTCTTTTACACACAAGGACCCATTCTCCTCCTCCTCCTCCTCCTCCTCCTCATCTATCCTCTCAGGAATTCTTATAAATTTCTCCACCCCCCAGTCCGGCTCTCCATCAGATCCCCACCACCACTTCAGTGCTGCTTGTCTCTGCACCAATGGTGGCCCGTGATTTGTCAACGGGGTTGGGCAGCTGCTGAAATACAGTACATGGTAGCTATTAAGGTGCAGGCGTGTAGGGCCATTCAATCTGTCTCCTGAGCCTGATGGGCCCCCTTAAATCTCCCCCACTGGGGCAGGAGAGTAGGGGAGCTGGGGATGGATCGGGTAGGGAGTGGGGGGCTGCACAGGCTTTTAAAGAAAGGAAGTAAAGAAGGTTGAGTAGTGTAGCACAGAGGTGTCTTAAAGGCAAACACCGGGATATAAAGATTTTGGCCTAAGATTGGAAGGTTAAGAGAGGAGGAATAACTAGGTCTTCTTAAAAGCATTATATCTGCTGCTTTGTAATGGTACATTGCCACATGGTGCATTCTGTAGACCTCAACATGCACTGAGATCATAAAGTCCAAGAAAGAAATGGAGACAAATATTTTACTAGGGGCTGCTGTTTAAATTTTGTCCTGTTTTAAAGTCCAATTTGCACAAAGATCTTGAGTAACTTTGGTTGGCACTATGACCATTCTCCCTAAATAATCAAATGTCTGGTCATGGGGTGTGCAGCCATAGCCAGCTCACAAAGATAAAAAGGTTTGATGACTGAGACCAAGTCAGTTGGTACTGCTGTGCTTTCAGTGAGTCTCTGTGCTGAGTGTGACTTTGCATTTAATCTGCATTTGAGACTTTATTGGAGATGCGTGCGTGCGTGTGTGTCTTGTTTGTGTTTATGTGGCTCAGGAAGATATTTATAGGCGTGTGTGTAGAGGGATGTGCTGAGGATGGCCTAATCAATGGTCCTCCGGAGGGACAGTAAACACACTTTAATTACCCTCAGTCTGCTGTTTACTCTTTTCTTCCTCTCTCCATCATCCTGCTGCTTACCTCTCCCTGGCATCTTCGCTCCCTGGCACCTCTCACTCCATCCATCCCTCCCCCCCTCCATCCCTCCTGCTCTCATCACTCCATTTTATTGCCTGGCTTTCACTCAAAGATAAAAGTCCTGAATGATATTGAAAAGGTGAGCCCCCGTTTGTGACACCAGAGCGCTGCATTTGCATGAGAGAGCTCCCATTGCAAGTGTTCTGTTAAAGCCCAATACCACACACACATAAAGATGCTGCTTATGAATAATCTGAAGGGAGGCTTCTATTCTGTGGGCTCAGAGAACTCTTGAACAGTTTATGTCTGTAGATGGAAACGTATGACAGGCAGAAATATCACTAGCTGCATTGGCTCCAATCACGGCGCACCAAACTCAGACCCGCGGAGAGGAAATGGCACAAATCCAAACTAACTGATGACCTCAAAAACTACCAGACACTCCTGACCTCCTTCTCAGCCAGCATCACTGCTTCTAAGACGGCTTTCTACAATGACAAAATCAACAGCGCTACAGGCACTCGAAAACTTTTCTCAACCTTCAAATCGCTACTCAACCCTCAGCTGCCTCCTCCTCCATCCAGCCTTACTGCGGATACCCTCGCCTCATTTTTTACAAACGAAGTGGCAGCAATCAGTAGTCAATTCTCTACATGCCCACACAACGCATCTGACTCAGATACCGCACTCCTACAACCTCTAGGGGCTGCTGGAACATCTTTTTCAGCATTCGTGCCTCTCTAGACTCCTGACATGTAGCCGTCCTACCACATGCTCCCTGGACCCTATACCTACGAGCCTACTTCAGTCCATCAGCCCGACCATCGCACCAGCTATCACACATGTGATCAATGCCTCGCTAACCTCCGGAACATTTCCAACAGCGTTCAAATTGGCCCGGGTAACACCGTTACTTAAGAAAGCTTCTCTCAACCCTGCTCAAGTCGAGAACTACCGCCCTGTCTCACTCCTGCCTTTCCTATCCAAAGGCATTGAACGAGCAGTCTCCAATCAGGTCTCTGACTTCCTTTCACAGAATAACCTTCTGGATCCAAATCAGTCTGGGTTCAAAAGCGGCCACTCTACCGAAACGGCTCTGCTGTCTAACAGAAGCCTTAAAAAAAGCCAGGGCGACTGCTGACTGCTTGTCATTCTGCTTGACTTATCGGCTGCCTTTGACACGGTTAATCACCGCATCCTTCTCTCTATACTCGCTAATATGGGAATGTCCGGTTCTGCTCTCTCCTGGTTTGAATCCTAACTCACAGGACGCTCGTTTAACGCATCATGGCTTGGTCAGCTATCTGCACCTCACCATCTCACCACAGGGGTCCCCCAAAGCTCAGTGCTGGGCCCCCTTCTCTTTGCTATCTACACCACCTCCTTGGGACAGATTATCCGTTCGCATGGCTTCTCATACCACTGCTATGCAGACGATACACAGCTCTATCTGTCCTTTCCACCTGATGACCCCTTGGTTTTAGCATGGATCTCGGATTGCCTCTCTGACATAGCTACATGGATGAAGGCACACCACCTCCAGCTGAACCTCTCAAAGACTGAACTGCTGGTCCTCCCAGCTAAACCTACCATGCACCACAACATCAACATCAAATTTGACTCCCTGTCTGTTTCACCTACCAGGACTGCAAGGAATCAAGGAGTTGTTCTCGACAACCAACTAAACTTCTCAGATCATGTCGCCCGGTCATGCCGTTTCGCACTCTACACCATACGGAAAATCAGGACTTACTTGACTCAAGTTGCTACCCAACTTCTGGTTCAGGCAATAGTCATCTCACGACTCGACTACTGCAACGCCCTCCTGACCGGTCTCCCAGCCTGCACAGTGAAACCCCTTCAGATGATCCAGAACGCGGCGGCATGCCTGGTCTACAACCAACCCAAAAGGGCACATGTTACCCCGCTGCTCCAGCTACACTAGATACACTGGATACTATGGCGGCCCGCATCAAATTCAAGGCTCTAACGCAGTGGTCCCCAAACTTTTTCTTCCGAGGGCCAGCTCACTATGCCTGGCTCTAAGAGAGAGCCAGAGACTCGGAGTATATAAACCATAAATAGCTTAGTGCTGTGAACAACAGCAGTCTACCTTAGTTGAATATTCCATTACATTTAATCATAGGCTACTGCAATTTAATACCATTGCTAGCTGTGTTTATGTTGCCACCATGCCATATCAGTGTAAAATGTAGCTCAAATGAAATAATGCTAATAAAAAGACTCTGTTTCTTTGCATACATAGCTCAAGTTGTGAACAAGCAATATCCTACAAATAATTTAAAGTTATCAAACTATGACAGTTTTATGAAGTGCTGGCAAACACATCTGAAATGACCACCATTCTAACTTTCACTTACCTGATGAGAACTTTGAACTCTGTACATTTGAACGTGTGAATAAAAAATAGAAATAATTATCCCAGAAAGTCCCAGAAATATGACTTGAATAGAAGTTGGTTAGTTATTAACAAATAATTGATAAACGTTTAAAATACTTTGAGCACTGATGCAGTCAGCATAGGCCTCTTACATTGTTTGCAGGTAGGCCTACATATTTCATTCCGTTTTCGATGGCAAACGCGAAACAGCGCCAAAACAACCACCAGTGGGCAAAAGGAGTATTACATGTGTACTGTTAAGACTCGCCATAGAGAATGAATGGGGAAATTACGGAGGTTATAGTTTGACGATGTCGTACTTCTATGCGGGCCAGATGCTATATACCACGGACATGTTTTGGGGGGCCACCCAAAATGAGTTGGCGGGCCGTAGTTTGGGGACCACTGCTCTAACGCTTGCATACAAAGTAGTCTCCGGTTCTGCTCCCGCCTACTTGAATGCCCTCATACAGACATACACTACCTCTAGACCGCTGCGCTCCTCAGACGAACAACGTCTAGCTCTACCACCGGTACGCTCAGGCCAATCCAAACTTTTCTCATCTGTTGTTCCTCGTTGGTGGAACACACTGCCATTTCCTACAAGGGCAGGGACATCCCTCTCCATTTTCAAAAAAACTCCTGAAGACCCAGCTCTTTAGAGAACATCTCCTCTCATAGCACCACTTACAACAAGTCTTGCTGATCCTAGCACTCACCAGCCGTCTTGAACTGACACGTAACTGTTAAAAACAGCACTCACTGATGCACTTACTCTTACTGTACTCTACCGTTTTTTAAATTGTCCTAAAATTGTTGAGAATTGCTTTAAAACTTAAACTGTTTACCATGTTAGTCGCTTTGGCTAAAAATGCGTCAGCCAAATGTAATGTAATGTAATGGCTCGTCAACACCGCATTTTGCATGGACTTTGCATTGCAAATATGAAACCTATGATTTACTCTTCAGGGTTCTACCACCTATCTAAACCAGATGAGTAAAAATGGGGTCTTTATAGAACTTGCACCATATGGAAGTCTGGTAATCTTTTCAGAAAAGTTTGGACCTACTGCCAATGGCTTTTGGTCCCTGTTTGGCTACACTAATACATAACCAACCTGGCAATCTGGAGCAGGTAGCCACTGATGCAGGGGTTGCACCCATGCAGAACCGTCAAACACTGCAAGATCATAAAGTTTCCTCTTATCTCTAAACACAGTCACGCACAGGAACAAAATAACTACAGTCATCTCATATGTGGAAGAACACAAAATAGAAACGTCAGGACATAAGTTACTTATGAATGAAAAAATCCATCATAGGTTAAGCTGTCAGTAATTTTCTCGATTAATCATTTGGTTGTTTTGTCAAGAAAATGTCAGAAAATGGTAAAAAAAAAATGTCAGTGTTTCCTGAAGCTGAAGCTAAAGTTTATGTCCTCAAATGCTAACCCTTCCTGCCTTGCTGCAGCTGGAGTATAAGCCCTCGTAGAGAGGCAGTAGAGACGGCAGCCGTGCCCTCGTAGAGAGGCAGTAGAGACTGCAGCCGTGCCCTCGTAGAGAGGCAGTAGAGACGGCAGCCGTGCCCTCGTAGAGAGGCAGTAGAGACTGCAGGGGAAGCAGCGCTGTTGCTGTGTCTGAGCTGGAGTCTGGGGCTGGAGAAGGTAATCAGCTCAGCTTTCCGGGGCGCGTAGCATTAGTCAGATAAGTGGCTAAGCCAAATCAATGCTCTACCTGCGGGCACCACAGGGCCAATCTCCCAGGTCACACACACACACACACACACACACACACACACACACACACACACACAAGCCTTGGAACTATTCACCATGCAGCACTTCCTGTTCCCCACTGCCACACTATATCTATTGTCTTTCCCCCTCTTCCTGTGATCCTCTTCCCTACTCAATCTCAACACACAGGCGTAATGGCGCTGAGATCCTTCCCCCCAGTTCTATGTGTACGAGGCTGTGGGCTGTTGCCTCAGTGATGGCTCAGTCCCTGGTCTGCTTTTAAATGCGTGCCTGTGAAGTTGGTTGAGAGAAAAAAGGGAAAGGCTTTGCAGCTGTTTACCAGCAGCATGTAATTAGGTTCCAGTGTGTGTTTTAATTCCTATCCCACCACCCCCCTCCCCACCCGCCCCCTTCTGTTTTTCAGTACACAGTATGGAACTTTCTGCCAAAGAACTTGTTCGAGCAGTTCAGGAGAATTGCCAATTTCTACTTCCTCATCATATTCCTAGTCCAGGTGAGTGGCTATTTGCATGTCTGTGTGTGTGTGTGTGAACAGGTGTGAAGTGAGGTTTTGCCCTCTTGCATTTGATTGTGTAATGGTATGTGTGTGTGTTTTCTGGGCTGCTGATATGATTCAAACTCACAAACAGACACAGAGGTTGCAGGAACTGGAGTCTGTGTGTGTGTGTGTGGATCACAGCAGCATGAGGCAGTCAAGCTGCTGTTGGCCCAATGTCTGTGTGTATTGGTGGTGCCACACACACACATACGCACACAAACTCCTCAGTGATGACGTGGGTGGTGATGGCCTGTGTAAACACACCTCTAGCTTCCCCTGTGCTCTAACCCCAAACAACAGCCAGGCCCAGCGGGCCCTAAGTCAACTCCAGCTCCCACTGCAGCCTCTGCGCCCGTGCTCTGGGTGGGCCCGCCTCCAGTGGAGAGGCCCAGACCGGCCCCAGCTGCTCGGCCGCTGGCTCTCCTCTCCTCTCCTCTCCTCTCCCCCTCTCCTCTCCCCCTCTGGTCAGGCCTGGGTCAGCACTGGAGCTACAGTGTGTGCAGCTGTCTGCTCAGTTTCAGTGAGGTGGCGTGCAGCAGCTCTTTCTCTCCGTGTTAGAAGTGCACTTCGTGTGTGTGTGTGTGTGTGTGTGTGTGTGTGTGTGTGTGTGTGTGTGTGTGTGTGTGTGTGTGTGTGTGTGTGTGTGTGTGTGTGTAAATGCATGGACAAACAGAGATGCATGTGAGCCGATTTGTTTTCTCATTGTTTGTTTTCACCAGTGCGCTGCTGGTTGTGCTCCACTAAGCCAGCTCTTCTCTGGAGAGGTTACCTATATCCCAGTTGCTCAAGGTCCCCCACATCGCTCCTCCCTTCACACACACACACACACACACACACACACACACACACACACACACACACACACACACACACACACACACACACACACTCACTCACTCACACACTTACACAAACCCAGCGCAGCACTCACTATTACTTTCTTTCTTTCTCTTTCTCTCTCACTATGACTCTCTCTTTCTCTCTCACTATGACTCTCTCTCACTATTACTCTCCCTATCCTATCCCTAGCTATCCTCTTGTTTTCCCGTCTCTTCTCTCCTTCTGGCTTTATCTCTTGTTTCATAATTTCTGCCCCTATTTCTCTCTGCATCTCCCCTCTCTCCCCCTCCCTCCCTCTACCTGTACCTCTCTCTCTCTCTCTCTCTCGTTCTCTCTCGTTCTCTCTCGTTCTCTCTCGTTCTCTCTCTCTCTCGTTCTCTCTCTCTCTCTCTCTCTCTCTCTCTCTCTCTCTCTCTCTCTCTCTGCAGCGCTGCATTGCTGACGTCAGGCGGCAGGAAGCCCTCTGTAGTTCTGTAGGGAGCCACAAATAGACACGGGCAGATAAAAAAGCAGCGCTGCGCTAAAAATATCCCTGCGTGCCTCCACTGGGATCTGCTGGGAGGGAGGGAGAGAGGGAGAGAGAGAGGAGAGGAGAACAGAACGAGGGAGGGCATGAGGAGGATGACACAATACAGCAGGCGAGTGGGTGGGAGATCTCTGTCTTTCACAGGAACACTCTGACACCGATATGGCAGGGATGTACCTCATAATGTACCCCTCTGTTTGTGTGTGTGTGTGTGTGTGTGTGTGTGTGGGGCGCCGTCTATGTAAGTGCACATATGTATGATTGCACACTCCTGACTCAGAAGCAGAGAGAGAACTAGAGAGAGAGAGAGAGAGAGAGAGAGAGAGAGAGAACTAGAGAGAGAGAGGGAGAGAGGATTTGGTGTGGGCTTTTGTGTGGCGCAGCAGGAGTGTTGTGTTGTGAGAGAGGGAGGGAGGTGGTTGTGGAGTAAGAGTGTGCTGGTGTGAACTTTGGAGGTCGTTGGCTGGTGCGTCAGCGTTTGTGGTTCTAGTGCTATAGTTCGCAGTTTGTTGTTCTGTGTAAGTCTTGGTGGGGATGCATATATATCTTTGAACACCAGTTGACTTCTGTAAAAGCAGAAATATTACATCACACTCTCACACACTCTTTCACACACACACATACACACTCTCTTTCACACTCATACTCATACTCACACATTCTTTTTGTCACTCACATATATATATATATACACACACACACACACACACACACAAGCTGCTTTCAGACACAACTTCCGCAGTACATGCAGAGTTTTGTCAAACTGAGGTCCATGATGCTAACCTACGGACCTTATGCTGACATGAACGATACATGCGTACGTGGAATGTGGTTGAATACGCCAGGATAACACTACGACCAATGTGTACTGTCCTCCAACGTTGCAGCGCTGTCTTCATCAGTTTAGCTGGTTCCCCGGAATGCAAGGGGAAAAAGTAACGTGCATCATTGCTCATTGCCAGAGTGTCTCGCAGAGACAATTCCATTGTGCTCTCGCAAGAACTCTGGATTTCCAGGGTAGCTCACACACACACACACACACACACACACACACACACACACACATCAGCAGAAGCAGAGTTTTGGCCATAAAAGACTGTTGTCCACCGTCAGCAAAGTCCAGTTCATGAAACTAGCGCACACTGCTGATCACAATGGTTCTGCTTAGAGATAATACAGTTCAGCAGTGACGCGGTTCTACCCCTGGCGTTGTGTATCTGCGGCATGTTCTCTCTCACTCTCTAATGGGAGGACTGAGTTGACGCCCAAGAGGGTCTGCACATAGTATCCTGCCAGATATCTGTCTTCTTTTGTTTAGTTTAGTTTTAAATGTGCACTGATTGCATTGGTGAGCCTCTACTTTGGAAATGAGATTATTCTTTCTCCACAGTTCCCCTTATGGCATCGCAGAGGCTTTTTGAAGTCAACAAGGCAAAACTTTATTCGATTAAACAAATGTTGACAAAGCTCTCCTCTCTGCATGTGACTCGCTGGCGAAACGGATGCGTTTTGTATTGCAGTAGATCTTGTTGCAGTGCTCCATACACGTATTTAAAAAGTCACGGCTGAGTTGTGTTCTGGCTCAGCGCTCATGATGGCATCATGTTGTGGGGCCTGTCCAGGCCTGAAGCAATTCCCTCCCACGCTATCTGGAGACCATCCGGATTCACTATATCTCGCCTGACTGTCCACTTCATCATCCGGCCCATCCAGCCGCATCTGTAGCCTTCACCCTCCACTGCTGCTGCTGCTGCCGCCGCCGCGTGTGCTGTGGGGCTTCTGTGGACTCTGCGTCGGCCCACTCGCCTTCAGAAAGGCCTTTCATCAGCACGCCGGCCCACTCTGGGAGGCCAGGGGGCAGGAGAGAGGGAGGGAGGGTAGCACGACGAGCCGAGCCGGCCAGCACTGCAGCCCATCCATCATGCCCCCAGCCGCCACTACCCCCCAACCCCCCCCTGCTGAAGCAGCCACTCCCCCAGCAAGGGCCAGGGCCCCAGAGCACCCAGCACCATAATAAAGCCCAAACCAGACAGAGGAAGAGAGGGAGGGATGCTGAAGAGGATGAAAGGAGGGGGATGGAGGAGAGTTTAGTGGGTGCGGCACGCTCACCTTAAAACACCTGCAAGTCCTCTCCCTGTGTTTTTCTTCTTTTTTTCTTCTCTGGCTTTCTGACAGTCCAAAGTGGTCTCATGTTCAGAGGTAATGCTCTGCTCTGCTCTGCTCTGGCCAGCCTGGGAGAGTGCTGGAGGATGCTACACACAGAGAGAGAGAGAGAGAGAGCGAGAAAAAGAGAGAAAAGACTTTATTTATTTAGTTGGGTGATGAGGGGGCGGCTTTTACCAGGAAATGCCCTGTCTGTTGGGTACTGTCACTCGCCACACTGTGTGTGTGTGTGTGTGTGTGTGTGTGTGCCGTGCGTGCGCCGTGCGTGCGTGCTCGCTCGTTCTTAGTGCACTCTTCTAGTGATGGGGAAAGCATTAGACATCTCCAAACATACCTTTGACTCTGGGGTGGGGAGTGGACTTGAATTCCGTGAAAGGTCATTTCACCGTTAAGGTTGAGTTAAGTGTGTGTCTGTGCATCTGTGTGTTTGTTTGTAGGCCTGTCTCTGTATGTCGCTGTGTTTCCACATTTGTCTATGTGAGTGCTGTCGCACAGAAACACAAGTGTAAATCGTGCTAAAGGTCATTGAGTTTGGGAGGGAATGCTTGTGTGTTTGTGTGTGTGTGAGGGGGGGGTGCTGTGTGAGGGGCAAGTCTAGGCAGGCTGCTGTGGATTAACAGGCCTTACACTCCAGTTGGTGACCATCATTTAAGAAAAACACGTCTTAGACTGTTTACGCATGCACTTGTGTGTTTGTGTTTGCGTGCTAATGTGGTGGCCTGCTTCCAGCTGGTTGCAGGGGATTACCTGGCTCCCACCGTGTGGAAAAGCACACCAGTTCAGGATCAGCCCTTTTCCTTCCGTTCTCCCTCACCCTCTTTTCTTTCTCTCTCTCCCTTTCTCTCTCTATCCCTCTATCTCTCTCTGCTCTGCCATCTCTCTTCCCCTACTCCTGCTGTGTAGCAGTCTGTTCTCTCTCTTGGCTCTTTCAGAACACACACAGATAGCTGTGTGTGTGTGTGTGTGTTGTCCTGGGGTGGGGGGGGGGGGGGCAGTGTGTGGGTTCCACTCTGGTTCTCCCCAGCCAGTGATCATTAAGCGAGAGAGAAGAGGGGGAAAAAAAGAAAAGAAGGAGAGAAACACTCGTCTTTTACGCGAGCGCTCACTGCGATAAGGAGCCCTGCAGACTGCTGGTGGTGTTGGGTGGTGTTGCTCACGCTGCTAGTGTTGGGTGGTGTTGCTCACGCTGCTAGTGTTGGGTGGTGTTGCTCACGCTGATGCATGCTGCTGGTGGCCACAGTGGTTTGATAGGGGAGCCCCACCCTCACACCTCGTCAGCACTTGTCGTGCATCAGCTGACCGCACCTGCCTTATCTCACTCACACACTCACACACACGCCATCCGCCTCCCAGCCAGCCAGCTCAGACCAGGGTGGGAAAAAATGCTCCCAGACCTCTGTGTGTGTGTGTGTGTGTGTGTGTGTGTGTGGGTGTGTGTGGGTGTGTGTGTGGGGGTGTGGGTGTGGGTGTGGGTGTGGGTGTGGGTGTGGGGTAGGCAGGGCAGGAGAGGACATGCCTGCACACAGTGTGGTCCCAGGCTATCACTTCTCCCCTATGAGAGTCACCTGGAGTGTCACAGTCTTGCTCAGCAACAGTAGAGATTTAAGCACCAGCCTTGTGTTTACTGATATGCGTAATGTGATTGGCAGTAATGCAATATGTGTTTGTGTGTAAGGGTGTGTTGATGTTTGTGTTTGAGATTTCTTGCAGAGCTGAAGGGGATCAATGTATGAACTAAATTTGGTGTGTGTGTGTTACCTCTCCAGGTGATTGTGGACACCCCCACCAGCCCAGTCACGAGTGGCTTACCTTTGTTTTTTGTGATCACAGTGACCGCCATCAAACAGGTGAGTGAGCACAGTCAACCCCACAGCCCATCCCACCTCCGTCAGACACCAGTGTCTCTCTTTCACGTATTTCTCCTTCACTCGTGCGTTGTCATGCAGTCGTTCCCAGTGCCCTGACGGACCGTGCGGAGAGGTGTGCGGCTGCTCTGCTGCCTCCACTGAAAGGCCGAGTGGAGGCAGCAGACCTCAGTGTGTGTGTGTGTGTGTGTGTGTGTGTGTGTGTGTGTGTGTGAAAGGCCGTGTGGAGGCAGCAGACCTCAGTGTGTGTGTGTGTGTGAAAGGCCGTGTGGAGGCAGCAGACCTCAGTGTGTGTGTGTGTGTGTGTGAAAGGCCGAGTGGAGGCAGCAGACCTCAGTGTGTGTGTGTGTGTGTGTGAAAGGCCGAGTGGAGGCTTTATTGCCTTCTGCCATTGGCCTTAACTTATGCTCGGCTGCTAATGCACATTTGTGTGCTTGTGCGCAGCTTGGGAAAATGGCTGAAAAAAAGGGAGGAAAAGCTCTTTTTATCTGCTTTTAAAATCTGATTACAAATGACCCTCTTCCCACACACAACTCACCAAACATGTCCCCACACACCGACGCACACACATATGCACATGCACACAATACACACCGGCATGCGCCACACACTCTGCTCTTCAGATGTATTGTCTCAGGATTGACTTTGTGGTTGCTCCTGCTGTTTGGGCTTTTGAACGCTGGACAATGGAGGGTGGACGTGCGCATACTTATCTAGCCCGGCCACACAGACACTGGCCGACGAGGGGGTGGGTGGACGGCTTTTGAAGTGTGAAAACCGGGGGGGTTGGAGCGGTCATCTCAGTCCCCAAGTCACCCAGAAGGCCCCCGTGCAGGCCCAGCCAGGAGACCAGTGTCCCAAATTAGCGGCGGCTAAAGCAGCGTCACACAAAAGGGCCGACTGGTGGCGAGTCAGTGAGCCGCTCTCTCTCCGTCCCTCTCCTAGCCCCCTGATGAGTGTGTGAACGTGTGACAGGGCTTGTGTGTCCCATAGCGGTCACCCCAGGGTTTTTTGCTCCCAGAAAGTTTTACACTCGGCTCCTTTGAGCTCTCTCTCTGGACGGGGGGCCCAGAGTGTGTGCTGGTTCACCTCCGCCTGCAGGGTCAGTTTGGAGAGTGTTACAGTCCTCAGGGTGAGGTGATGAGTTTCTGAACTGAATCCTGTAGAATCGGCTCTAAAGTTGCCTCCTGTTGTCTCTCTTTGTGTTTCCTGTCTGTCTTGTCTCTTCTTTCTTTCTCTCTCTCTCTCTCTCTCTTTTTTTTTTCTCTCTTTTTCTCTCTCTCAGGGCTATGAGGACTGGCTGCGGCACAAGGCAGACAAGGAGGTGAATAAGTACCCAGTGATGGTGCTGGAGAATGGGCGTCGAGTACCCAAGGAGAGTGAGAAGATCAAGGTAGGCCTCACTCTTGTTTGAGGTGTGTGTGTGTGTGTGTGTGTGTGTGTGTGGATTTGGGATGTCTCTGTGCCGAGTGCTTTTTCTAAAGAAGACTAAGAAATGGCTTTGCTTGTGTAAGTAAATATTTGTGTTTCTGTATAAGGAATTCAGTGCACAGTGAAATGTGTGTATGTGTGCATTTACGGGGCCGTAAGACTTTCTTTCTAAGAGCCCCATCAGCACCTCGAGGTCCCTCTAATACCTTAAGCCATCTGTTAAATGAAGACGTGGCACCCGAGCCATCTCAATTAATTAGGCTCGTTACAGCCAATCAGAGCTGGTTAGGAGGCGCGGCGCGCCAGGCTGATGGCCTCCGTGGGGGAGTCCTGAGGCAGCAGCAGGCCCGGGGTGCTCGGTGCACCTGCGTTCTCTCCGGGAGAGCTGGCGCCGGGCCTAGTGGCACACAGGGGTGGAACACTGCTGACCACTCACATTTCCCTCATTGACCATAACTGCTGAGTCATGGTGTGTGTGCATGTAGGCGCTGTAGCTCTATTATCTCCCTGCGTGTATATGGAGATGCAGGAGGGGGGATAAAGGAGGGAAACTGTTGCTGTGCAAAAAGAAGACACCTGCTCAACATTTCACAAGTGGGACATTAGACCTGCTTGTTATTGTAGTCAAAAGTAAGGGATTTTTAAAATAAAATCAATAAAGATTTGTCAGGGTAGTTAAGTCCTGCTTGATGTGAGATGACCAAGTAGATCATATCCAGGTGTACCATATTTTGATACATGTCTGCATAATCTGTTAACACAGCTGTATGTATGTCTCTAAGCTGCTGTGTGGTGTGTGTGTGTGTGTGTGTGTGTGTGCGCGCGTGTGTGTGTGCGCGCGCGCGCGCGTGTGTGGTGTGTGTTGTGTGCAGGTGGGTGATGTGGTGGAGGTGAAGGAAGACGAGACCTTTCCCTGTGACCTGATTCTGCTGCAGTCCAGTCGGGATGACGACACCTGTTTCGTCACCACAGCCAGCCTGGACGGAGAGTCCAACCACAAGGTGAGCGCTCTTGAGCCCCGGCCTTCCGTCCTGCTCTCCGCAGGCTGGCCGGCACGCTCAGCTGCTCTGGTATGCAGGGCCACTCTCTGCTTGATTTCCTTCTTGGCAATCCTCAGACGGCCTCAGCTCTCCTCTCGGACTGTGTTTTGATTTAGAGATTTTAGCTGCTTGACCCAGATATTTTCCTCACTGCTCTGTGCTCTGTGCTGTTTTTGGTGTCCTGGGTGACCTGCGTGTTGATTTGAGCTGTTGGTTTGTGTTGGTTTGTGTGCTGCCTGCTTTGAAGCACTACGCCAAACCCTTGAACGTTCCCTTCATCTGTCTGTGTCCCTACAGACACATTACACAGTGCCAGACACAGACAAGGACCTGGAGTCTCTCAGCGCCACCATCGAGTGTGAACAGCCGCAGCCTGACCTCTACAAGTAGGCCCTCGTCCCCCGTCAGCTCACACCCTTCTCCTCCATCTCCGTCTCCGTCAGCACACCCACTGCTCTCTCTTTCATGTCCCGCCATGTTGTTTATTCTCCCCCAACCTTCCCTTCTTACATCCACTCCTCTCTCTTTCCCTCTCTTTCCCTCTCTCCTTGCTACCCTCTTTTTTCCCTTCTTATCTTTCCTGTTCTCTTTTTTTCCTCTGTCTTTTTTTTGTTTTGTTGTTTTCAGCCGTTGCTTCTTTTGTTGTCGTTCTCTGTTCTCCTCCATCCTCCTCTCACGGTCGCTCCACCCCACTCTCTCCCTCAGAATAGTGTTTCAACTCCAAACGTTTCCGACCTCACTGCCGTTTGTCCACATTCTAATGCGGTGCTTGTTGTTGATGGATGCAAGCCCATCTGTTTATAGGATGTGGGACTTGCTGAGCAAGTTCCCCGGAAGTGTCTGCACGCCAGGCCCGAGCTCTGCTCAGTAATGAGGCTGCCCAGAGATGCCCGCACAGGCTTTAAGGAGACTCGTTCCACTTAATGACATCCAGCAGCCTCTGATTTAGGATCAGCGGGGTGATCTCCAGCAGTGACCGTTACCATAATGACCCAAAATCATCCACAGGCTTAAGACCTGGTATTGGACGTTGAGCCTTTGGCGCCCCCTATTGATGGCCTTGCACTACTGCATGTAGATGTCCATCTGCGCACGTACTCTGGTATTCCGGGCAGATGAAACGCCAGATGTTGCCTGCTCAGAATCAATTTCCCCCAGAAGAGACTCTTCTGAAGCAGGCCTGCCAGAGACCCAGGCTGCTGGGTCATCCCCAATGAGCATCTCGCCAGTCATTGGTGCTCTGCTTGCAAGGCGTCCGTGCGCTGAGCAGAGTCTCTGCTGGCAGACCAGCCTGTCGTCAGGGCTGGGTCCCTCTCCCAAACAATATATATAGACATAATATATAGACATAATAGACTATATATATATATATATATATATATATATATATATATATATATATATATATATATATATATATATATATATATATATATATATATAAAGCAGCCTGATTATGTGAGGGCGGGCGGACGCGGCTCGTGACCGGTGAATGTGACATGAGTGATTGTCATACCTGAGCTCATCAGTAGCACATGCAGCGGTCAACAGTGCTGCTGATCCCTTCTACAAGAAATTAATATTCTTTCTATCTTCTGTAGGTTCAATGGTCGAATGCACATCTACAAATCTGACCAGGAGCCATTTGTAAGGTGAGTTTGTGTCTATGTGTGTGTGTGTGAGCGAGCGAGAGAGAGAGAGAGAGAGAGTGAGTGTGTGTGTGTGTGTGTGTGTTGCCCGTTTAAGCTCTGTCCACTTCCCCTAACAGCAAGCTGCTGTCATTATTGCATTGATCCATAACTCCAGTAGGTGTTTAAGTAAAGGCTTTCTGGCATGGCTTCAGACGCCTGCTGGACATTAAATAAAACGCTGGGGGAAGGCATTTGTCATCGGCCACTTGGTCACGCGCCCTGTCCATGCAAAAGTCAGCCCGGTCCAAAGTCAAGACAGCCAGTAACCCCCCCCCCCTGACAGGAGCTCTCTACTGCCCTGTCTGACCCTCTCTCAGCTAGAGGCGCCGGCGGTGGACAGCCAC
Source organism: Alosa sapidissima (assembly GCF_018492685.1). Classification (NCBI taxonomy): domain Eukaryota; kingdom Metazoa; phylum Chordata; class Actinopteri; order Clupeiformes; family Clupeidae; genus Alosa; species Alosa sapidissima. Next base: position 3,943,654 of record NC_055976.1, read on the forward strand.
TGAAGGTTGTTATGCTCAACTCTTCCACTTCACCAGAATGGCTTGCTGCAGTGCCAAGAAGGGCCATTAACGCAAGACAAGTGCTCTTGTGTCTGTTCCCACAACAGCTGGAATTGCCTGCAGGAGAGCATGTGTTTTTGATGGTGTGTGTGGGCTGTGTATTGTTGTGTGTGAGTGTGTGTGTGTGTGAGTGAGTGAGTGTGTGTGTGTGTGTGTGTGTGTGAAAAGCTCAGCACTTTCCTGTTGTCTTTGCAGGTCACTGGGGCCAGAGAACCTGCTTCTGAAAGGCGCCACATTAAAGAACACTGAGAAGATTTGTGGTAAACAAGATTTGTAGACCATGAGTAATCCGCATTAGTCAGAAGCTGTGAATTCACATAATTACAGGATGTGAAGTTTACTTTACTGTGGATGCCATTCAGTGCTGTAATCTATGGTGCTATTGTTATTGTTCATGAGTGGAAATTGTGTCCACAACTGATTTGATCTTTGAATGATGATTTGAAATGTCTTCCCGAGAAGCACTGGTTGAAATGGTAGTTGTATACTATTGTATTTCTCAATTCTGACCCCCTGACCGTACATAAGGGTTGACTGGCCCCTCTCTTTAAGTTCAGCAGTGCTTGTAGCTCATCTGTGAGATGATTACATTGAAGTGTGTTGCACTTGTGTAAGTGTGCAACTGAAGTGTGGTGTGTTCCCTGTCTGCAGGCGTAGCTGTGTACACCGGCATGGAGACCAAGATGGCACTCAACTATCAGGGCAAGTCCCAGAAGCGCTCTGCTGTGGAGAAGTGAGTGAGGGGAAGAAGGGGTGGAGGGAGGGAGGAGGGCGATGGTCTGGCTGCCAGCCCTTATTGAGTGATCTGGCCGCTCCCTTGGTGGCTGCCTGCTTTAGCCTCATCAGGGAGAGAGGGAGGAGCAGAGCTGGCTCAGCCACACACCCTGGCCAGCACCCAGGCCTGGGGAAGGAGAGAGATGCACTAGAGGTAGATTCAGCTGCTCTGACCCCTGTGTGTGTGTGTGTGTGTGTGTGTGTGTGTGTGTGTGTGTGTGTGTGTGTGTGTGTGTGTTCCTCCACAAGGTCCATCAATGGCTTCCTGCTGGTGTACCTGAGCATCCTGATCAGCAAGGCGCTGGTGTGCACTGCACTCAAGTACTGGTGGCAGAGCAAGGAGGGGCAGGACGAGCCCTGGTACAACCACAAGACTCAGAAGGAGAGGGACACCAACAGGGTGAGCAGTGTCCACCACTACCCAGAATGCACTGCTCCGCGTGGGCAAGGGGAGGTGGGGCGAGTTGAAGGCACAGGAACACCATCTCTCTGCACCCCCGTGGTGCACTCATTAAGACGGCGAGAAGTCATTATGGGATAGCAGAGGCTAATTAAATAACCATAATGAGCTGAGCCACTCATGCTTGGGGAGGGTCTTAACAGGAGCTGTACGTGCCTTCATGCCTCTGTATCGAAGCTCACTTTAATCCATCTTTTTTTCCTTTCTTTTATTTTTACCTTCTGCCCACTGTTGATGGGCAGACATAATTTGCTGACTTAGCCATAGGTGGACTATGTAGCGGTCAGTATAAAGTCCAAATCCCCTGTGATATTAATAGTGTGTGTTTCTGTGTGTGTGTGTGTGTCCATGGTGCAGTTCCTCAAGATGTTTACAGACTTCCTGTCCTTCATGGTGCTGTTTAACTTCATCATCCCCGTGTCCATGTACGTCACTGTGGAGATGCAGAAGTTCCTGGGCTCCTTCTTCATCACCTGGGATAAGGACTTCTTCGACCCCGAGATCCAGGAGGGCGCACTGGTCAACACCTCTGACCTTAACGAGGAGCTGGGCCAGGTAGCACCCTGGCTCCATAGATATGGCCTGCTGTTATGCCTGTGTCAGAGAAAGCAACACTCTGACTTTATTCTGTTAAATGTGCATGTAAATGGTCTGAAATCATAGAATGTAATAGTTAATTAATGAAATACTTTACCTTGTTCAGTGGGGTGAAATAGCTCACCTATGTTTCTAGAGTAAGGTTGTCAACGTACATGTTAAGGCACCTTGAAGTGGCACTTTATAGTTATTTGTAGTTGTCTTTGGCCGGTCTGTGGCCTGTTGGGTGGACAGAGAAGAGCTGGATAGGACATGTGAGGAGGCTGCCCAGTGCTCATGAAGGGGCCCAGATGTCTGTCTGTATGTATATCTGTGTGTGTATATCTGTGTGCCCGCGTTCATGTGGTGTGTGTGTGTGTGTGTACAGTATGTGCGCGTGCCTGGTCCAGCGCCTAGAGAGAGCATAGATCATTTGCAGATGGTTCACAAGATGATTACCTCAAATTAAAGGCCATGCTTCGTTAACCTGATTTATGCCAGCAGAGTCCTTCAGTCAGAGACTAATGGCCCATCCTTATTGTCAGAGTCTGAGATTAGTGTGTGTGTGTGCGTGTGTGCGCGTGTGCGCGCGTGTGCGTGCGTGCGCGCATGTGTGCTTATGGCCTTAGACCCTGACATGCGTCTCTGTGGCCTGTTGTGTCCCCGCAGGTGGAGTACGTGTTCACAGACAAGACAGGCACACTGACCCAGAACAACATGGAGTTCATCTCCTGCTGCATCGATGGCTTCCAGTACAAGAACCACGATTCCTGCTCCGAGCTAGACGGCTTCTGTGTCACCGACGGGCCTGTCAGCAAGCTGCAGCAGAAAGCTGGACGGGTGAGAGCCACACACACGCACAGTCGCTCACACACATCTTTTCCCCTCTATTCCTGAGGAGGGTGGAGTGCGTGTCCTCTGCCCTTGTATCTTGTGCCTGTAAATTATTTGTGAGGTGGTGATATGTAAATTATTTGTGATTGATCCGTATGTTTTACCAATGTCAAGGCCTAGAACAAAAGCAAAAAATGTGGGAATGATGTACTGTAACGTATCCCTGTGGAGTATTACTCCTACACAAGTTTGTGTGCATGTGCGTGCACGTGTGTGTGTGTGTGTGTGTGTGTGTGTGTGGTCTCTAAGGGAGCCAGATGCTGGCGGTGTGATGGAGCTTGTTGGTGCTGCTTTATGAGGCGCGCCGGTGCAGTTAGCCAGCCCAAGCTTTATGGCCAGGCAGCGTTTGGTGTCTGGAGAGGGTGTGTGTGTGTGTGTGTGTGTGTGTCGGTGTGTCGGAGCAGGCCGTGGTGTCATGTTGGCAGCACACACACTCTTTCACCACGCCGGTGGCCTGTGTGTTTGCCATCGCAGCGGTCTTCCACGGGAGCACTCCGCCTGAGTTATGACACCTCTGAGCCAGACCTGTAGCTCAGGCCACACATACCCTCTGTGTGTGTGTGTGTGTGTGTGTGTGTGTGTGTGTGTGTGTTTAAATGTGTGCTGTATATATTGTATGTATTGTATAAGTATCAGCACTGTATGCGCGTTCCATGCTCTAGCAAGAACAAGTACAGGTGACATGTTTGCAGCAACCTACTGTGATCTTAGGACCCTCACATTTTACTTATCTGAAATATCAATGTGCGTGTGCGTGTGCGCGTGCGCAGGAGAAGGAAGAGCTGTTCCTGCGGGCACTGTGCCTGTGCCACACGGTGCAGGTGAAGGAGCCAGGGCCGGACGAGCAGACGGAGGTGGACGGGCTGGACCATCCGCTCACTCAGCCCCAGGAGCAGAGGGGCTTCATCGCCTCCTCCCCCGACGAGGTGGCCCTGGTTAAGGGAGCCATGAAGTAAGCCCCAAACTACACATGCTGAGGGTTTACTTGTGAAGTTTTGTACCAAATTTGAATTGGCCCTATTAATCAGTTTTAGATGCTTTGGATTGGATAAAACTTTGAGTATTTGTCCATTTCATCCTGGGGAGTTACTCTATCTCCTGTCTGCTTAGAGACAACTCTCTACATTTTTTTTACATGACATTACCAAATAAAAAATGCAGGACATTCTTAAAGATCCCGCATGCCCAAAACCTAGAGGAAACACATTCTCTTTCAAACAGTTGTCAGTACTGTTTTGCCTGCCATTTTATTCTTATAGAGCGGTCCATATCTCATTGTATTCCAAAAAAAAAAAAAACCTGGTCATATAGGTTTAGTCAGATTATTATTTTTTTTTTTCTTTTTCGCATGTCCAAATTTCCGTTAAGGATTTCCGGGACACTGTAAGACCGGGCTACACGAAACTTGGTGGCCATGTAACCCCACATGGATAGCATGGAACCATCGTTTTTCGTTTTGATCTGTAGCCCCCCCGCTGGACTGGACCCCCCGAAAGGAGGGTAGGGCAGACACAGTTTTCTGTGAATATCTCGAGAACCGTAGGGTTTAGGAGGACCATTTTTTTTGTATGTTGATCTCAAAGGGCCATGTCAACCCATTCAATAACCACTCATTTCATGTATAGCGCCACCTAGTTAAACACAAAAAAGTAAAAACGAGGTGTTGTAATCGCAGGTATCTGTGACCTAACATAGTCAAAACTGCATGAAATTGGAAGTGTAGGATCATTATGACACCCTCTGAATGCACGCTAAGTTTCGTGGAATTCCGTTCATGGGGGGCCACACAATAAATTAATTTATGTTACTATACACCAACCGACCTGTAGGTGGCCAGAGACAGTTTTCTGTGAATATCTCGAGAACCATAGGGCCTAGGAGGTCCACCTTTTTTTTGTATGTTGGTCTTAAGGGGGCATGTCAACCTATCCCATTACCATCCCTTATTTCATGTATAGCGCCACCTAGTTACAAATTAAAAAGCAAAACATTAGGTGTTTTCATCACAATATCTCTGGCTGACATGGTCAAAACTGCACGAAATTGAAAGTGTAGGATCATTATGACACCCTCCGAATGCATGCCAAGTTTCGTGGACTTTCGTTCATGGGGGGCCTTATAATAGACCATTTTTTTGCGTATGTTTGCCTCCAGGGGTCATGTAAACCCATTCCATATGCACACATGTACATAAACAGATACACACGCACACACATACATTCACAGTAATCCTACGTATGACACATACTCACACAGTAGACATATATACGCATGCATGCACATGCACACACACAGGCACATAAACAGGCAAACACACAAGCACATGCACACACACACACACACCCACCCACCCACACACACACATAAACATAAACATGTACACGCACACATGCACACAATTCAAGAATTTCTCAGAATTATGAACAGGCAAGATGGGTGTGGGGTTGTATAAAATGTATTTTACATGTGAAATCTATGAACTAATCATGTTTTGGTACTTGTTGTCTAGCAGATACCAGTGAGAATTGAGTGTGCATAATGCAGTTCAGTGAGACAGTTAGAATCATATATGCCTTTCAGCGTGACTTATTTTTGTGGAAAACATGTGCTGGACTGGGCGGCGGTCATATTTTGTACCGCTCTGCAGTACATCTAGTTATGTTACATATTAGCTTTATCATTTGGTGATCTCCAAAGTGAAAGAGGTACAAAGTGTGCAAATAACTGATAAAGGGAAAACATAATTGAAACAACAGTTCTATGGTAAATGTGTTTCAGGTTTATTGGATTTAAGTTCCAGATAAGGAAGTGAAGAACAGAGTTTTTTATTTTAAGAAATACTGCCTATTCAAATGGCAGCTGAGGACTGCTGTTGTAGTATTTTCACTGAGGCTGTGGAGCTGGGTAGCTCATTCCTCTACTCTGGGAATATACTGTTCAATAATAGTGCTACGGCAATTAGGTTAGGCCTCTTCGGCTCCATCATTTCATTCCATGCCCCGTACATTTTCATTGATTTTACAAATCAAATCCACGGAGAACGGATATGCTTTCTGATAGTGTGAAAAAGGACTGTAAAGAAATCCATAAACATTAAGTATGGCGCAAAATAAGCTGACGTCTCTATCTTCTCTCTGTGTCTGCGTGTGTACTCTACCCTTGGCACAGCTCCTGGAGCATGCGCAACTCTTTCTTTTTCCAGACCCAAACTTTCACTATCCCCATAAATGAGCTTGTGTGTCTTGTAAATAATAGATTTCCGAGTGCTGTGGCACATGCAAATAAACCAGTGCGCACTGCACACGTGTGTATGTGCACGTGACTCAAACTTCAATAGTGGCCATCCCATAAGAAACATTTACTCCATATATTGGGTCCATATTTACCTTCTAGTAATTTTTTTATTATTTTTTCTTTTTATTTAAAGTATTTTTTTGCAGATTACCCCTCAGCTTCCCGTCTAACCATTCCATAGTTATATTAACATGTGCAAAAGCAATGGGTCTGAAACAGGTTGTAGGTATTCTAGTTTTGACCATGATGTGATCTGCTTGCTCAGGTATGGTTTCACCTTCCTCGGTCTGGAGAGCAGGACAATGAAGATCAAGAACAGACAGAACGACATTGAATCGTGAGTTTGCCTGGTTGCTGGACTCTTCTCTCTGATGGCCATTATTGTATCCATAGCCTCATACTTTGAGATAGAGGTCACTGTACTGTGTGATTGAGGTCACACAATCATGATCTTGTCTTGTTGTTCTGTAGGTACGAGTTACTGCATGTGCTGAACTTTGACCCCGTGCGGAGACGTATGAGTGTCATCGTGCGAAACAAAAAAGGTGAGAAGCTGAGTGGAGTCTTAGAATTACAAACTCAGATCTGTTTGGCAACCATTGCCTTTTCTGTTCAGTGTGGGTCAATACAAGCCAGGCTTTATAGACCAGGTTATTGATTATTGATGTCACACAGTTGAGGTGGTAAATAGTCTTTTAGCCCTCAGGTTACTGGCTCTTTTGCATTTTAAACTGGACATGTGTGGTCATGAAGCACTTGTGGCTGGTTAGCAAGTGAGCACTCTGACCTAAGATTGACCTCCGACCTCTGATCTGTGCCCAGGGGAGACGCTGCTCTTCTGTAAGGGGGCCGACTCCTCCATCTTTCCCCGGGTGAAGCAGGAGGAGGTGGAATGCATCCGCACACACGTGGAGCGCAATGCCACGGTAACAAGCTTTCACATTCTCTTTCTCTTTATCAGTGTGTGTGTGTGTGTGTGTGTGTGTGTTAGATAATGGTGAGATTATGTGTGGTTAGTGTTAATAATGTATGCATGGCTCTGTGTGACGTAACGCAAATGTAAGTGCAATGTTTTATTTATTGATGTGACTGAGAGTATAATGATCTGAGTTAATGTTGTAACTGTATGAAATGGATGCTATCTTTAGAAGTGTGCAATGTAGTATTAGGGCCCAAGCACCGGATATGCAGGCTGAAGCCTCCACTTAAAGTGTGAAGCCCTAATGTTTCTACAAGGTTTACTATTACAAAAATAATAATAATAATAACAAATGTTATAATTTATAATAATACAATTTGATTTAATAATAATATTGACATAATATGACATTCTCATTATTATTATTATTATTATTATTATTATTATTCAGTGAAACTGCTAATAAACAACAGTTAATACTTTAAATTTAGCACACACATCAGATGTGTGCATTTGACACACACATCACATGTGAGTGCATTGATGGATGAAATGTCACGGCTAACAGAACTGTAAGTGCTTGGGCCCATTATTGCCGCTTGCAGCTACAGTATATATAGCATGTTTGATTTGTGTCTCTGCGTGTTTATACCCATTTGTTCAGGACGGATACCGGACCTTGTGTGTGGCCTACAAGCAGCTGAGTGCAGAGGAGTTTGCAGAGACGGAGGCGCAGCTACAGGAGGCTCGTCTGGCGCTGCAGGACCGCGACGAGAAGCTCACGGCCGTCTACAACCTGGTGGAGACGGACATGAGCCTCATCGGAGCTACCGCTGTAGAGGACAGGTCAGGGACACACACACTCACTCACACAGAAAACAATCATGCACTCGTACATCAATCTCCATACAGACAAGCACACTGCAGCAAATACCAGTATCATCAGAGCAGCATTGTTAGTCATTGCAGGCTTTCACTCGCATATGATACACAAACAATCTCACAATTGTGTAAACAAACACTGTTTCTTTACATGCTTTTTGTCAGCAGGATGCTAGCTGCTGATTCGGCAGCTTCACAGCCCGTCACTAACTTCAACTCGATAATTAACTTCCTACAACAAGACAAAGTCAATGAGATTAGTCATGTTCATTTAGACCCGCACCGTTTCAAAAAAATCTTGAACTACTGTCCCTTCAGGACCTGATGCAAGAGAGGGAGGGAAAGGACATGGCCTACTGGCTCTGCTGGAGCTCATGGAATGTGCCCTAGGCCTGGCGCACAACTATTGCTCAACACTCAACGTTGAAGATACTCAAGAAATTATGTCATAGCCATTTAAACATCATAGACTCAAGGGGCCAGGTTCCGGTACGAGGATTAGGCCTAGTGCTAGGCTAAACATTGTTTTACTGTAGGTGGAGATATTTATTGAAGTTCTTTCTTAGTCAAACATTAGGCTTAATCCATTTACGGTAAACCAGTCCTAGATACCATGGTGTGTAATCCATGTCCTAGACTAGACATTGTTCTTAAGTGTGCTGTGTATGTGTGTGTGTTCACTCTTTTTCCTCTCTCTGGAGTCCAGACTGCAGGAGGAGGCGGCGGAGACCATGGAGGCGCTGCAGGGGGCAGGCATGAAGGTGTGGGTGCTGACCGGCGACAAGATGGAGACGGCCAAGTCCACGTGCTACGCCTGTCGCCTGTTCCAGCGTGGCACGGAGCTGCTGGAGCTGACGGTGCGCACCCTGGAGGACGGAAGGTGTGGGCGCGAGGAGCGGCTGCACGAGCTGCTGCTCGACTACCACAAGAAAGCCGTGCAGGACGCGCCGCCCGTCAAGCCTGGCGTCACCAGGTGAGCGGCGCCAGTACCCCTCATGACCTCCACACTCCCAGTACCCCTCATGACCTCCACACTCCCAGTACCCCAGATGACCTCCACACTCCCAGTACCCCTCATGACCTCCACACTCCCAGTACCCCAGATGACCTCCACACTCCCAGTACCCCTCATGACCTCCACACTCCCAGTACCCCTCATGACCTCCACACTCCCAGTACCTCAGATGACCTCCACACTCCCAGTAGCCCTCATGAGCTCCCAGTCCTCTGCTCCAGCCCTGCACTGGCCTGTGTTTTCACTATTCATTTCCTCCTTCTCCCTGCCAGAAGGACTTTAATGAAGTAGTTCATATTCAGCCAAGCCCTAATCAGTTCTGAAAAATCCACAAACCTCCTCCGTCTGCTTCCTCCCCCTTGTATCTTGAGCTTAGATTGAGGTCCTTTAATGAACTTTGACCTTCTCTGATCTTATTGATAAAGGACAGAGGCTTTCTACAGAAAAATCAATAACATGTTACTTAAGATGTCCAATCTGCCTGACCCATAGAGGTCTCTATGGACACGTGTCTTTTTGAGAACATACTGTATTAGTCAGTGGGCTGTCCTACAGTTAAATACACACAGGACCGTCCTTACTGAAGGTGGTTTTGGTTTGTTTGTGTTTTGTGCTAGGGGTTGGGCCACTGCAAACCAGGAATACGGCTTTATCATTGATGGAGCGACGCTGTCCCTGGTGCTGAACCCCACTGATGCAAGCGCCAGCCGCTACAAGAACCTCTTCCTGCAGATCTGCCAGAACTGCTGTGCTGTGCTCTGCTGCCGCATGGCTCCCCTGCAAAAGGCACAGGTGTGTCTCTGTGTGTCTCTGTGTGTCTGTGTGTGTGTCTCTGTGTGTCTCTGTGTGTCTGGTCAGTAATTGTGCTGTGAGAAAGGATAGTTGTTGTGATATATAGTTGTGCTCATACATTTACATACTCTGGCAAAATTAGTGAAATGTGTACCATCTTCTTAAGATGACCGCAATATGGCAGAACACATTATTTTTATTTTAATGGATTTTTTATTTGTTTTGCAGTTATTAAACAAACCAAGAATTTTATGAAATAATCCCATTCAAAAGTTTACATAGTCTTAGTTCTTCTTACTGTGTGTTGTCCCCCTAGCATCAATGATGGCTAGCAATCCTTTGTGATAGTTTTTCAGATGGTAGCTTCTCTTCTTGATAAAAAGTCTTCAGGTCCTGTAAATTCTTGGGTTGTCATGCATGCACACTTTACAGTAGAGATGGTTCACTTTTCATCATGGGCCTTGTTTACTCCTCTTCAAACATAACATTTATGGTCGTGACCATAAAGTTCGGTGTTGGTGTGATCATTCCTAATGACTTTGTTCCAGAAGTTGTGAGGCTTGTCTAAGTGCTGTTTGGCAAATTGTGCGCCTGCTTTTTTGTGGCATTGGTGCAGTAATGGCTTTTTTCTGGCAACCCGTCTGTGCAGCCCATTTTTGTTTAAGTGCCTCCTTATTGTGGGCTCTTGAAACACCACTTTCTTGCAGTGAAGCCTGAGGATTTTTCTTTGCGTTCCAACCAATTTTCCTCGCAGTTGAAGCTGAAATCTTTGTTGGTCTGCCAGACTGTGGCTTGGTTTCAACTGAACCACTAATCCTCCACTTCATCAGACAACTGACTAGCATTTTCAAATCTCTCTATCTATTCCCATGTAATTTTCCTGAGCTATACAAATCAACTACCAAAAGCTAGCTGGGTATGTGAAGAGGGCATGTAACAGCACAGCTGTAGACCCTGCTAGTGTGTGTTCCTCTCTACTCTCGACTCTTCCCTCTGACTCTTCTCCTCTGCTTTGTAGATTGTCAAAATGGTGAAGAACTCCAAAGGCTCCCCCATCACCCTATCCATTGGTGATGGGGCCAATGATGTCAGCATGATCCTGGAGGCACACGTGGGCATTGGTAAATATGAATACCGTTAAAGCAATAGCATTGGCAGATAAACATGGTCTGCTATGTGTGTGTTGGGATGTACTTGACTTTGCTTTTGTCTGTGTGTATGTGTGTGTGTGTGTGTGTGTGTGTGTGTGTGTCTCAGGTATAAAGGGGAAGGAGGGTCGTCAGGCGGTGCGGAACAGTGACTATGCCATCCCTAAGGTCAAGCACTTAAAGAAGCTTCTGCTGGCCCACGGGCACCTTTACTATGTCCGCATCGCCCACCTGGTCCAGTACTTCTTCTACAAGGTGAGAGATGCAGCACTGCCCAAGTGTGTCCAGCTGAGCAGAGATTACACAGGGATTTAGTTTGGAGATCATAACAGCATGCACATACAATCACAGGCATTTAATTCAGGATGCATAACAGTCAGTGCACATTCCAGGTGCACATGTTGTCCTTTGTTGATGTCCTTTGGTGCTGTATTCAGTCGTTTACATTACATTAACTACATTGACTCTCTAATTATGTTTTGATTCAAGTGCAAAGTTCTCTGTGTAAAACACTCATATATCATAGCTGTAGTAAGTATTTTGTGTACACTTAAAGGTACAGTAAGCAAGTTTCCATCTTTACGAAGCCAATTTGATAGTAAACGAACTTGTACTAGGCCAATTCTTCACCTAGCATAGCACAGCATAGACGTAGCGAGTCGCTACCGAGAAAACCAGCCATGCAACATTGTGTACAGGGGGATAAGTCACAAGAAGATTGCTATTTACAACAGCAGAGTAAAACCTAATATATCGCGACTCGAGAGGGAGCTCAACAGGCGCCAAAAATACCTAAACTGGATAGTGTGCCTTTTAAAGTGAAAATGAAAAGTGGAGGTTGTGGAATCTTAGATTCCTAAAGCCGGCTGAGCTGAGGCTCTTTAGGGTTTATGGCTGTTTTTACTGCCGGAGATAAAGATTGTAAAGCCGCTCAGCGTCCGTCTCCAGATGCCTGCCGGGTCCCAGGCTGGAGGCGCCTCTCCCCGTGCCGGTGATGTATTAAGCATGCGCCTCACCCCGTGCCGGTGATGTATTAAGCATGCGCCGCTCAGGGGCCCTCCACACTGGAGTGGCGCACAGCTGTGAAGAACACCTCCCGTACCTGGCAACCTCTCTCCCTCCTGAGTATACTAACTCTGTGTATCTCTCTCTCTCTCTCTCTCTCTCTCTCTCTCTCTCTCTCTCTCTCTCTCTCTCTCTCTCTCTCTCTCTCTCTCTCTCTCTCTCTCTCTCTCCTCCCACAGAACCTTTGCTTCATTTTACCTCAGTTCTTGTACCAGTTCTTCTGCGGTTACTCCCAGCAGGTGAGTATTGCTCCCAGGCCTCTGAGCAGGCAGGCAATGAGAGAAGGAGCCTCCCCCAAAAATGCCGGGGGCTTCTCTCTGTTTTATCGCTGCCTCTTCCTCCTCTCTTCTCCCTCAGTCAATCCTCCCTCTCTCTTCTCCTGGAGTGAGTGATGAGACGATATATATAACATGCCCACCTTTTTGCTTGTTAGATCTATCTTGCTTCTAGGAAAGTTTAGTCCCACACACAATCCTACAAGTTCAGTTCCGCTCCCAAAGTTTTCTCTGGGAGGTCAGCATTATGGCATTGAGGAAACGTCCAGCCTTCGTATGCTCTCCAAGTCCTCAGATTTAGTGCTGGGTCAATAGAGTGAGCTTTATGAATGTGCAACTGCGAAGGTTATGTTACACACTCATGATCACTTGTAAATACAGAGTTAGATGCATAGCGTAGCAGCTAGTAGTATGGCTTATATAGCCCTATAAATCCATTATGCCCTATTAATACACAGCCCGCAACCACACTACCTCAGTATGTGTGTGTGTGAGTGTATATATCGGTTACAAAGCGTGGTGACTGCATGTAGCCACAGCAACAGAGAGGTGACTGCTCACATCGCAGATCCATCTACCTCTCCTGTTTCAGTGCTGGTGTCCCACAGACGTGTGTGTGTGTGTGTGTGTGTGTGTGTGTGTGTGTGTGTGTGTGTGTGTGTGTGTGTGTGTGTGTGTGCCCCCGCCCGTGTTCCTCTCTGTGGTATTAACCCCTGGTTGCCCCCTGGCCCTTCCCACGCCTCCCCAGCCCCTGTACGACGCAGCCTATCTGACGATGTACAACATCTGCTTCACCTCCATGCCCATCCTGGCCTTCAGCCTCTTGGAGCAGCACATCTGCATTGAGGTCCTCATGGACAACGCTGCCCTCTACAGGTGAACCTCAGCATTGCACTTATGAATGCATGCATACTACTGTTCAGAGGTTTTGGGTCATTTCCTTGTTTTTAAATTAAAAGAGAATTCTTTGGTGTAATCAAGTTCGAAGGACACATTTATTATTAGAGTTAAAATAATTATTTATAATCTATAGTCAATTATTTTTTGCTGTATTACTATTCAAACTCATTTTGTGCATATTTTCTTGACATTTCTAGGTAGCCCCAATGGTTGAAGTGTAGTATACATGTGAAAAGAATAGCATGTCTCACCCATTTTGTTTTTGCTATGATACTTTGCTGCTTTACCTTTTTGTTCCCTTATTCAGTTATGGGTCATTCCACGTCAGTTCAACCAGGGCCCACGCACTTGGGTCTCAAAAAATTCTGAAAAAATTACCAGGTGTACAGTACCTATGTTACCCAGGAGACACACTGCAAAATTACTCTTATGTAAGATCAATACTTTCCAAGATACAGACAGTTTTACAGGGGGGGGGGGGGGGTGACGATTTTGTTCGGCCTCTTTTTTTCACAGTTCACAAGCCCACAGCGCAAGAACTAAACCATGTAGGAGGCTCAAATTTTGCGTGCTGGTACATAAATAGGAATAGTATGTAGCAGAATCGTCACGTTTGGTCTGGATAATCCTGCATGGTCATAGCTGTCCCTCAAAGTTGATACAAATTTTATTGGAGTTTTTGGCTGGGCTCTGTTTAAGCCTTCAGAAGACATATTTGTACTCAACATAGGCTCTTGATTTATTTTCCTTACTGAGATAAGTAGAACAGAACAGAACAGAAAACAAATCCCTTCAGGGTCTGAACAGCAGACCTCACAAGTCTGAAAAATCATTTTAGTTATCATTTTCAGAGCACCCAAACACCTTGTGGGAATATACAAAGATTTTTTAAATATGTTTTTCTTTATTCTCCATGATCCCTTCTTTTTGAAAACACCAATTTGACTTGTCTTATGCAAATCTTTCTTTTTTATTTTCCACCCTGAACATGGGCAAAATGCCCCATTGACATTAATATAATAAAACTCCAATAAAATTTGTATCAACTTTGAGGGACAGCTATGACCATGCAGGATTATCCAGACCAAACGTGACGATTTTGCTGCATACTATTCCTATTTATGTACCAGCATGCAAAATTTGAGCCTCCTACATGGTTTAGTTCTTGCGCTGTGGGCTTGTGAACTTTGACCAAAAAAAGAGGCCAAACAAAATCGACACCCCCCTCCCCCTGTAAAACTGGCTGTATCTTGGAAAGTATTGATCTTACATAAGAGTAATTTTACAGTGTGTCTCCTGGGTAACATAGGTACACCTGGTAATTTTTTCAGAATTTTTTGAGACCTAATTGCGTGGGCCCTGGTTGAATTGACGTGGAATGACCCTTATAGCTGCCCTTATGCTTCTCTTTGTCTCTTCTCATCCCTCTGTTCAGGGAGATTGCTAAGAACGCTATGCTACGCTGGTGGCCCTTCTTATCCTGGACCATACTAGGGGTCTTCCAAGGCCTGATGTTTTTCTTTGGGGTCCGATTCCTCTTCAGCAACCCAGCCCTGCAGGACAACGGCCAGGTCAGCCCTGCACTGTTTGCCCTGGCATGCCGACGCTGGTTGGAAAAGCATACAGAACTCCTTGGCTTGATTCCAAGCAGATGCCAATATTGTTATGGATGGCAGCACCAGATGGAAATGGAAATCCACGTGCAGCTGCACTCCTACACTGTAGTTGTTTAGCCTGTTTTGAGTGAAGGGACATGACATATGATTGATATGAAAGGACATGCTGGATGAATTAGGGTTGTCTACTACTAATCTATGCGGTCTAACTTGTCTGTTTGTCGCAGGTGTTTGGGAACTGGTCCTACGGGACTATTGTGTTTACGGTCCTTGTGTTCACAGTCACACTCAAGGTGAGTGGGATGGCCCTGAGTTATGACTGGCCATTGTCTGGCCACTCTGCGTGGGATTTATGAGATCCTCCTGATCTGCGCCGGGCTTCAGCTCCATTTAGTTTTATTTTACTGCGTTGCTTATTGTGCCATTTTGTGTTCAACAACACCACAGAGACACAAATGATAAAGGTGTCTTCCTCTCCTCCCCCTCCCCTCCTCTCTCCTCCTCTCTTCCTCTCCTCCTCTTTTCCTCCTCTCCTCCTCCCCTTCTTTCTCCTCTTCTTCTCTCCTCCTCTCCTCCTCTCTCCCACCCTAGCTGGCTCTGGACACGCGGCACTGGACCTGGATCAACCACTTTGTCATCTGGGGCTCTCTGGCCTTCTACGTGTTCTTCAGCTTTTTCTGGGGGGGGCATCATATGGTGAGCTCCACTCACAGCACCTCTGATCTGTTACTGACACGCTTACAACACCTGTTGATTATACTGTATGTAGCTTGTATTTAGACGTACGGATGAACTTGAGATAACATTAGCATTGCTGTTGTTTGTCTCTCTCTCTCTCTCTCTCTCTCTCTCTCTCTCTCTCTCTCTCTCTCTCTCTCTCTCTCTCTCTCTCTCTCTCTCTCTCTCTCTCTTTCTCTCTCTCCATCTCACCTCTAGGCCGTTTCTGAAGCAGCAGCGGCTCTATTTTGTGTTTGCTAACATGCTGAGTTCGGTGTCAGCCTGGCTGGTCATCATCCTCCTCATTCTGCTCAGCCTGCTGCCCGACATCCTGCTGCTGATCTTCCGCAAGCCCAAGAGCCATGCGCGACAGGTAACACACACACACACACACACACACACAAATACACACATACGCAAAGCATACATGCACGCACACACACACACACACACACACACACACACACACACACACACACACACACACACACACACACACACACACACACATAAAATGTGCAATGATCAACATGCATAGGTTTACATTATCTCCTGTCTTTTGCTGATTGATAGTGAACAGAAGAAGCTGGACATGCTTGTGTTATGTGTGTGTTCCACCCCACAGCCTCCCTCCACCCTGTCCCTTATTCCCTCTCTCTTCTGACTCCTGTCCTCATCTTGGCCCCCATCGCCCCTCTCCTCTCCTCTCCTCCACCCTCTCTAAATGCCTTGTGTTGGGGGGGCTCTCAGCATCAAAATGGCGCTGCAGTGGACCTTCATCTCCATTAGCAGATCCAACTGACCGGGGGGAAGAGGGAAGGGGGGGGGTTCACTCAAACAGGAAGTCAATTCACCTAATTACACACTTCATTCCTCCATGGCCAGGTTCTCTGTTTCTCTGTCTCTTTCCCTCTGTATCTTTCTCTCTCTCTCTCCCCTTTTCTCTCCCTATCTCTCTCTCTTCTCTCCCTCTCTTTCTATTTCGCTTTCTCTCTCTCTCTCTCTCTCTCTCTCTCTCTCTCTCTCTCTCTCTCTCTCTTATTGATGTCCAGCTCTGATGAAGCATATCTGGTTGCCCTTTGCCTCTTTTTATTCCAGCCCTCCACCCCCTGTCTTGTAGGGAAAAGTCTTTGGCAAGCGAACTGTCAGTAGCCAGTGGCCTTAGCAGATCTGACCGAGTGAGGTAGCCACTCCAGCAGAGCAGCGGGGGCACAGCGGAGCGTAGCACCTGGCCAGGCTCCTCCACATTCTCCTGTCCAGACAGGCCATGCTGGGCCCCCATTATCCCGCCACCTGTCAGCAGAATGAGTTGTGTGTGTCGGTTATTAATGAGCCGTGCTCACAGGCTTAGATGGAAGCCAGTGTCTGTGACAGGAGAAAGGTAAACACCGCTAAACACCAAGCTGGGTGGGATTCTTTAGTCAGCGATAAATCCCTATTGAGAGACGAGGTACACAGGAATGCTGGTCCCTCCTGCTGTCTCATCTCCATGCCCTGATCTGCCCTGATCTGCCCTGATCTGCCCTGATCTGCCCTGATCTGTGCCACTCAGAGAGAAGCAGTTGAGCTGTGGTGTTCATGGGACAGGGGGGAGTTAAATGCTTTGGACTCTTTGGAGTCGGCTTCGCTCTAGTGGAATCTGAAAACGTGAAAGCCACCGAGGACTCTGCCTCAGAAGGGAGCGCAAACTTCAAAGCGCTCGGCGCCTCAGGGAGTCCAGCAGAGCACATCAAACTGGGTCAGCAGTAGTCTGTCCCCCATGTAGGTCAGCGCTGGTCAGTTGTCACTTCTGTAGAGCGTCCGTCAGGAGGAGGAGGAGGAGGAGGAGGACGCTCCCTCAGCAGACTCTGTGTTCTCTTCTCTGGTTCTGTGCTCATTTGTCTCTCAGTGTCTCGTCTGGTGTCCCTCTTTAACAGACTTCTAATGTTCACAGCTTTTCTCTCGTCTCTTAAGCTTGTTTTCCTTCCTGATCTCTCCTCTTCTGCCCTTTCTTATTCCTGCTTTCTGTTTATTGCCCTCCCTCTCTCTCTCCCTCTCTGTCCTTCTGCTGTGATGCCTGCAGATCAAGCGACGCCTTCCTACCTCTGGGACGTCCACCATCTTCATGCTGTCGCAGACCGCCAGCACTCACAGCTTCTCCTGGAGTGACTGAGGTCTCTCTGCCTGCTCCTTAACTCCTTCCTCTTCCTCCTCTTCATCCTCCTCTTCCTCTTCCTCCTCTTCCTCCTCCTCCTCTTCCTCCTCCTCCTCTTCCTCCCCTTCCTCCTCCTCCTCTTCCTCTTCCTCCTCTTCCTCCTCCTCCTCTTCCTCCCCCTCCTCCTCCTCTTCCTCTTCCTCCTCCTCCTCTTCCTCCCCCTCCTCCTCCTCCTCCTCCTCCTCCTCCTCTTCCTCTTCCTCCTCCTCCTCTTCCTCTTCCTCTTCCTCCTCCTCCTCTTCCTCTTCCTCCCCCTCCTCCTCCTCCTCCTCCTCCTCTCCTCCCCCTCCTCCTCCTCCTCCTCCTCCTCTTCCTCTTCCTCCCCCTCCTCCCCCTCCTCCCCCTCCTCCTCCTCCTCCTCCTCCTCTCCTCCCTCACTGCCTCTGGCTCTACTGGCCTGCCTGCTGCCCCGTCCTCTCCACGTCCCCTCTCTGTTAAGTGGTCACTCCTCCAGTTCAGGCGTGGCATCCCCATGGGCACTCACTCTGACGCAGGGCATTTGAAGGCCTGATGTGTTTCACACTGAGTGCACTGGGATCTGCTGCCAGCCTGACATGGAGCAGGTTTATTGTAGTGTGTGTGTGTGTGTGTGTGTGTGTGTGTGTGTGTGTGTGTGTGTGTGTGTGCAAAATGAGTTGGTTGTATGATGTAACTGTATCAAACAGTCAGTGGAGCCAGTGGCTGTATCGTGTAGGCAGGTATAGTGTGTGTGTATCTGCGTGCGTGAGTGTGTGTGTGTGTGTGTGTGAGAGCGCATGAGGGCGTCAGGCAGAGCTGTTCCTAATGAGAGCAGGTGCTCCACTCCACTACGTTGCCTGCTCCCCCAGTGTGTGCGGTCTTTGCATGCCAGCCAGCCCAGGTGACCGTAACTCCGCACGCAAGCACATGGGCCTCCCCCTGCATGGCCTGGCACTGTCCAGCAACGCACCGTCCACCCGCTGCTCCACCAGTGGGCTCTCGGCATGGATGTCTGTGTAGTTGGTTGATGTCCGAGACGGCCCAGGCTCACCGAGGGCGCTTATCTGTCTGAGTGTCTTATGTGTGTGTGTCTTGTTCCCAGAGATGGGGAAGAGAATTGTTCATCTCCCAAAACAGTACTTTTCTCAGTCGGAGGAGTTTAATGGAAATACAGAACCTGTAAGATGTTATGTCCAGGCGGAATGTTTTTGTCCCTTTACTGTGAGTGTGTGTGTGTGTGTGTGTGTGTGTGTGTATTTGGTGTGTTTGTGTGTGTGTGTGTATGTGTAAGAGACGTCTCTCCTCCTAAGTGTCTCTCCCATCGCCCTTTCAGAAGAAGCCGAGGCCGTCGGCCTCCCCATCTCCCCGGGCCTCAGCCAGACCCCTGCTCATGAGAACCTTTTCAGACGAGTCCAATACTGTCTTATGACCAGGTACCAGCCCCCAGCCCTCTCTGGAGCTCCCCTCTGTCTCTCTCTCTCTCTCTCTCTCTTCTCCTGACACCCTAGAGAGACCCCCAGCCTACAGCAGCCAATCCGCTTCTCTAGAGCCCAGTAAACCTCCAATGAGTAAATAGGCCGACCTCAATCCTGCCAGAGTGGTCATCCGACTCCTCCGTTTGAACCCGAAATCCAGAGTTAGCTGCTCTCCTCCCCACACTGCAGGATGAGGTCCCTATGGGGAGCCCTCTGTGGTCCCTGCATGCACCTCACCTTAATTCTCCCCTAATCTGATTTGAATGAAACGCAATTCCGCTCAAGCCAAGCTGGTCTGTAGGGAATCTTCCTCATCAGGTCCTGTATGTGTGGGTGTGTGTGTTTGTTTTGTTTGTTGTTGTGTGTGTGTTTGGGTGTGTATATGTATGTATTTGTTTGTCTTGTAAATAACAGTGGGTGTTGGTGTCAGTGTTTCTAATTGTAGCAGCGGGCCAATTCTTCTAACCCCACCACTCCTCCCCATCCTTTGTTGTGGTAGTCATGTCTGTGTCCATCCCTTTTGTGGTTGTGGCAGCACCCTCAGGACTCCATGTTTGTGTTCCTGGTCGGTGGTGCATGCGCAGCCTCGGCGGTGGTGGCACAGCCCTTCCGTCTGGTCCTGCCACAGGACACTGTGTGTCTCTCGTCATGCGTCTGTGGGCCCACGGTGACTTGTTTCCCTCCACCTCCACGCAGTTCCCGTCTGGCCTCCGACAGTGCATGCCTGTGCCATGGTGCTTGTGCCTGCGGGCTGCTGCTGCTCCCGGGATGCCTGCCTGCGTGTGTGTGGTAGTGGGGCGCTGGGTCCTCTGGACACGGGAGGGAAGGGTCACTGTGGGTGTATGAGGGTGGACTGGGGTAGGGGGTCAGCAATCATTCATCAGCACAGCAGGTCTTAACCCCAAGCTTCTCTCTCCTCCTCTAGCTGTCAGAGGACTCCCTCTTCCACGCGGACAGGTAAAGCAGAGGGGACTCCTCTCCCCTTCTCCTGGGTTTCGGGGGCAGCGTCAGTCTTTGTCTTCTGAGAGCAGTGGGATCCTGCTGCTGGGCCGGGCGCTAGAGGCTTATTTGGGCCCGCCTCTCCTGCTTTAACACATCTGACCGCTGTGAGATGATGACTAGTATTGGTCTCAATCAGATGACTTGACCAATCAGGGGCGGAGAAAAGGCTTCAAAAGTACTCGGCCCCCAAGAGCAGGATCCTGCACTGACTCTGCACTGACATTCTGAAGAATGATGTGGCTGGAGAGCTGACTCCAGATCTGGCTTACAGCTTGACCCTAAACTCTGCATGACCCAAAGCTGAAGAATTCAAGCTGTTCTGGAGTCAGTTCTCCAGCTCCATCGGGCTCTCGCCGTACAGGCCCTGGTGTTTCCATCCAGGGCTTTGGGTTTGCAGAGGTCATATTTGAAACTGAAAGGGGAGCAGCCCCATGGCTTACTGTGATCAAACTAATCACCTCCAACCTAATCCACAAGGTCTTTGGGTCTTTCTCTGTCTATCGTGATGATGATGATGATTTCTATATATATTTTGTCAATCAATGTCTTCCATATGTCTGTGTTACACTTGTTTAAAGATGTTTTGCTTTAAAAATTGAGTATCAACAGTCCCATGGACAATTTTATTGGTGTGTAGTTTCCAACGTTCTTGATACTGATTGATTTTGGCTGCGTTTACACCGGAAGGCTTGATGCACAGTTCTGATTTTCTGGACTGCCTGTTTACATCTCCATTGCAGCTTGGCCCATAGCAGATATCTGTGTTTACGTGGCTCACTCATTTGCGTAACACTTGAGACAACTTGCATGCGCACCAGAGGGATTTTGGTCACCGAAATGAAAGTAAACATATAGACAGCACGGCAAACGCACAGCAGGCTATTTCAGTGGCTAGTTGTTTACTTTCCTTTCTGAAGTATCTTGAGAAGCTGGCAAAATAGGCTAGGCTACTGGTTTTGATTTTAAGTGGAGAGCCTTATTTCAGCTTTTCCATCGCCGTTTTCATTTTAACTTGTCCGTTCTGCCTGTTGTGCTCGTGACGGCAACATTGTGTAATGTAAATGTAAAAAGGTGAAAGATGGTGGGTCAGCGATGTGCAAGTTGAAAATGATAAACAGGGAATATCTGATCTGCCTGTCACATTGGCACATATCCCATCTGATTTATTTCCACATATGAAATATAAATGAGTCCTGCGACTAATCTGAAAAGATCACAATCCATGTGTCTTCCTGTTTACACATCCATGCTGCATATCGGAATTGTGCCACGTAGGAGCAGACCATCAGAATTGGGTCCCATTTAACTCACGGTGTAAACGCAGCCTTTCACTGCAGCTAATTGTGGGGTCTAGCTGAAGTTCTCATTATAGAGGAGGTGTGAATAGATTAGATGCAAATATCTGGTGCAGTTTGCAGGTATCATGTCATCTTTGTGCCTGTTCTATGCCCGATGTGTCATGTGCCCGATGTGGGAGATTTATTTTGTCAGATTGCCAGGTTTTAGACTGAGTCACCGTGTGTGTGTGTCTGTGTGTGTGTCTGTGTGTGTGTCTTTCACAGAAGGTTGCTGCGATCACACCTTTATCCTACAAGCACCTAAAGGAGCGGGACTGAAAGGGGTTTGTGAAGACCCCAGCAGCTGCCCCCTTTTCTGCCTGATCCAAAAAGGCAAAAGAAAACTAGGAAACCGATCTGAGGAGGAAGAATTAAAAAAGAAAGAAAGAAAATTAAAAAAGGACAAGACAAAACAGCAGGCTTTTACAGGCCTACTCCATTACACATGTCTGCTCTCCTCTCCTCCTTGCTCCCCCCCCCCCCTCTCTCTCTCTCTCTCTCTCTCTCTCTCTCTCCCTCTCCCTCTCCCTCTCTCTCGTTCCTCAGCATGTCTCTCTCCAGAGCATACTGTGTGCAGGGTCTCTCCGCACGTGGCTTTGTTTGTCAGTGTTTTTTATACCGATTTTGTACTGAGCCTTTTACACCAAGGGGAAGCATGACGTTTTCATTTTTCTCTCTTCTCCGCCACACTTACCCGCCGTGATCCCCCCCCCCCCCCCCCCCTCCCCTGAATGTCAGTGCACTGGAGATGACCGCATCTCCAGATGAGCGAGCCGCCATGCTGGACGCAGACGCAGCACTGCTGCCCGAGTGGGGACCTCCACCCCAAGCCGTCCGCACCCCCCTCCCGCATGAAGGGGAGGCCAGAGCCACCCCCTCTACCCCCTCTCCCCCAGATCCTGCCCCCGTAGAGGAACACCACATTCCACCTCGTCTACCACAGAGTCCACAGTGCAGTCTGAGCTCATTCAAAAGGCTTTGTGTTCAGCTTTTTGCTTTCAATTCCGCTAGTTACTATGTCCAACAGCACCAACTCCACCCCCCACACCTCCCCCCATAGCCCTTCTCACTATGTGTGTGTGTGTGTTGCGTTTGAGTTTCCCTACCCCTTGGCCAGAGAGGGCCACACATAGAGCTCTCTGTGAAGATGCTGCATCGAGGGCCTCGACCCTGTGGGTTCAAAAGCTGCCTTTCAACAACATGCTGTGTCTTAAAGTGCATCGACCGCTTCCTCGCTCACTCGCTCGGGAACAAGAAGAGCAGAGGCACAAGCTTAGGGTGCCATGTCCCCTGTTACCCTCTTACTTATGTTACCCCCAGTCTGAATCGTGCGTGCTTGGTGTTGGGCATGTGTGTGTGCTTGGGAAAAGTAAAAGAAGTGGACATTTGAGTTTTTTCCCCCCTGGTCACCCAGAATGTTCGTAGTGTATGCTTGTTTGTTTCTCTTTCATTGGGTGTTTATGTTTAGGCTATCTAGAGATGGATTATGGATGAAATTCTATGAAATATGTTCTATACAAAGTCAAAGTGATTATTTATATAAATATATTGTTGCTTAAAGCCAAAAAAAATGTTTTTTCAGGATGGGAGGTTCAGGTATAAGTGAAATTTAGTGCAAGAGGCAAGTTCCTATTAGAGGGAGTGTGTGTGTGTGTGTGAGTAAGAGAATGTGTGACATAGAGACTGTGTGCCCCCTAGTGTCTGAGAGAGGACAGGGCAGGAGGCTGTGCTGAAAGAGATCCTGTTTCACCCTGAGCCATGACATCAGGACCAGTCCACCAGGCCTGCCATTGTGTGACCCCAGCAGGCCACCGTCACTCCCCCACTTACGCAGCCCCTCTCTCACTCTCACTCACTCACTCTCTCTCACACACACACTCACACACACACACGCACACCACAAGAGAGGCACATGTTTATGACCTGCGCGCACACACACATATGCACTCACTCACATAGACGTGCATGTCCATGTTTTGTTACAGTGGCTTTGCTGAGGCTGGAGATCGTATCGCTCTCCTGGAACTCAGAAAGTGCCAACTCCTGAGCTGCCCCAAACATGCCCAGAGGTGGTGCCACTGTGCGGCAGGTGGCAGCACATTGCGCCTGCCCACCTGGACCTCATCACCACCTCACCACTGACCGGTCTAATGGGCTGGACCTGCAACTCTGACTTGTGGTTTCTTTTTTCTGTTTCACAGTCTATTTCCCTCCATAGATAAAAGCTTCATACATTCCATCTCAACATTGCCATTTCAATCACTTTTTCTAAAAAAAAAAAACTCTATTTACGGAATGACTTGTTATTTGACTTGTGTGATTTTTCTCTCTGAACATTGTATTTATTGTTAACGTAATTTTACTCACAAAAAAAAATTCTATTTTTATGACATGAATCCTTCGATCCATTAAATCCATTTTTAGTCAACTGTTATCATTTTGTGCCAGTTAGGTTCACCTGTGTCATATCCAAGGTGAATACAGATGGTGGTTGTTTTGTTTTCTTGCCTGAACCGAGCGCCCCACATCAGGCCCCCCATGTCCCTCTCCACCAATGATGGGCTGAGAACTGTGCTCCTCAGGGTCCCATCACATCGGTGTCTCAGAGGAGCCGTGCTGATCTGAGATCAGTGGAGCCCCTTCGCTCGCCAGGAGCTGGGTACGGGTATAGACCACTGAGAAGTGCTCAGAGAACGCACCGCCCACAGACCAATGTGTCCGACCTGAGAGAGGACCTGACTGTGTGTGGCCAGTCCTACAGTGACCTGTAGACCCTTTAATGAACGCCATGTCAGTCTGTGCCATCTGCCTTTTCTGTCTCCCTAAAAGTAGCTCAAACTGAGCGTCATGACCATAACCCCCCCCCCCCCCCCCCCCCACTCTACTCCAGTTCTGGCATGCTTATGTGAATGAAAAAAATGTATGTTTTCTCGAGCATATCAAAAGCAACACAGCTCTTTATGAATGTTACTGCTAGTCCGGTTTCAGAGCAGCAAGCCGTGTGTGGCCGTGCCGCCGTCCTGGACAGTAGTGAAGAACGGCACGTGGCCAGCAGCCTGTGGCTGTGTCCTGATGCCATGCATCTGACGTCCCACCGAAACCTCTCTGGCTTTGGACCCTGTCCCATGTGGGCCCTTTATGTCCTGTAGGCCACATCAGGGTCGCCTGCCCCCCCTCTCCCCATACAACACACTCTGCTGGCAGATTTTCTAGACGGGGACAACTGTAGCCCTGGCTTGTGTGGTGGTTAGATCACAATTTTTTCCAGGGATACTTTTGATCTGTCTTAGGATCCAGCCTCAGATTTGTAAGTGATTCATCTATCAGAGGAAAAACATATTTTAAAAAGAGCTATAGATTGCTAAAGAGCTATATTGTAATTTTTTAAAATTGAATTTCTTCTAAGAGACAGGAAAGCATTTTACAGTGAGACTATACGTCTGTAAAAGGGGTTGTTGAGGCAAAGCCAAACTCACTTGCATCTAAGAGTGCAGTGGGTGTTCAGTTTAGTTGTAGCTGTCATGGGTCAAAGCAAAGGACAGATGCAGGTTTATTTGTTTAATTATTGAGATTTATGCACTAAAATTTAAGATGTGTTTATCCTTTATGAGCAATGAAGTCTATTGTGATTTTCAGAATTAGTGATTCATGCAAGCAAGGCTTTGTCAGTACTGTATATGGGGCACTATTTTACTAAACACCCCAAAACTGATACCTTGTACATGCTGATGTAAGCTTGGTCAAGCACTGACACCATTACCAGAGTATGGCGGAGTTGTCTGGGGGGGTCGGGGTAGAGTGGGGGACCTGCCTGCATTGTTAAAAGTCTACAAGTGAAGCAAACCTTTAAATGACATCAGAGATGCTATTTTCAGAGCTTAAAAAAAGAAAAAAAATCTTCTCATATTTGCCTGTCTACAAAGAAATGAAAATGATTTGATTGTATTTTTAATGCAACCTTTTCCAGCCACTTTTGTAATAAAATGGAAAATGTCCAAAAAAGGAAGAAAAAAAAACATGGAACTAAAAGGCTACCTGATAGAAGAAGTGCTGAGACATAACTGGGGTGTGGTGCTGTGCTAAACAGCAGCGGGCACAAACCAGGACAGCCCTGCACCCTGGGCAAGGACCCCCCCACCTCCCCTTTACATCTGGAGCGTTCAGTTGCCAGCCTTCTGATCTGAATGTACCTCTTTAAAAGACCAGTTTGTTCCAAATCAGAAATTCTTTCTGTAATAAAATTGTTTTGCAAACAGAGCAGCCTTTGTGTCTGTGTTTGGCCTTGTCTGTGAAGTGCACTGTGTGTTTCTGTAGATGCACTCTCCCTGTGTGTGTGTGTGAGCTAAGCAGATGCCGGGCTGTGATGAAGTAGCTGAGAGGCTTAGTGGGATGAGCTGCAATGATGAAACTGCAAATGGAGAGACCCTCCCTCCCACTCAGCTGCCAGCAGCAGCACAAATAGCAGCTCCAGCCTCTCTGTGTGTGTATGCATCTCCTCACACAGCACAGGCATTGTGTGTGTGTGTGTCGAATTGACATGTTGGTGTGTGTTCTGTGTGCGTGTGATAATGAGAAGCCTTTCAGATGCAAACATGCAGTGCTGCAGTGTAATTATGCCGGCTCACGTTTCAGATAAGCTGCATGCGCTGGTCAAGAATGTGACATTGTGTTGCCCTGCATTGCGTAACGCACAAATGCCTCTTGTTCATATAACTGCCCCTCTGTCACACAGGAGCACCTCATGTCATATGCATGTTTATATCCCTGGTCTTCACAAACACACACACAGGGCACAGCCAGAGAGTCGGGAGTGGAGAATAGTTTCTGTGGTTTGACAGTAGTTGTATTGTAGTGTGTGTATATTTGTGTGAGTGTGTGTGTGGCAGAGGCTCAGAGGTGTGGGACTCTGGCTGCACTGCCCTGCTGTCGGACTGGCCACTGAGAGGCCAGGAGAGCCGGGGAGTGGGGAGGAGCCAGCGAGAGGGGTGGGAGAGAGAGAGCGAAGGGAGAAGTTGAGTGGGAGGGGGGAGGAGCCAGCGAGAGGGGTGGGAGAGAGAGAACGAAGGGAAGAGTTGAGTGGGAGGGGGCTGGCACCGTGACAGCTGCCCGAGCCTCACACGACACAGCAGCGCTGACACACCAACCAGAGAGCCAGGCAGGAGAGAGGGAGGAAGAGAGAGAGAGATGTTAGAAGACCGATGGAGGAGGGGGCTGTGTTTGTTTTGAAGTGCAGCACTGCTGCGCTTTAGGGATCCGTTCCTGCTTGCTTGGGAAAGGACACAGTTCTTTTCCCACCCCTCCCTTCCTCTTCCTCTCTCAGCCAGTGTGTGAGGTGAGGTGAGGAGGACTGTGTGTTGGTGAGGCACTGCAGTGGCCTGACCAGGTTTGGCATTGAGCGCAGCTCAGGAAGAGAGAGAGCCTCCTCTGGACAGGAGGGGGGATCGGTGGTGATTTGGGAGCGGGCAAGATGCACTCGTCCATCTCAAGGTGACACTGCGGCAGAGAGGCAGCCGGGGAGAGAGAGAGAGAGAGAGAGCGCCTGCACCACATTCTGGAGGCTGCCGAAGAAGTGAAGAGAAGTTTTCCACCTCTCTCCTCCTCTCCCTTCCTTCTCTCCTCCCTCCATCCTGCAGCAGAGTGAGTGTGCAGCCACGGCACCCCTGGAGGATGTGAGGGCCTAGCCGGCCCCGTGGAACAGGCTCTCTCGCCAGGGAAGGGGGCCAAGGCCGGGCTGCCGGAGCCCTCCCCTCACAAACATGGAGAGCTACTACAGCCTTCTGCAGGCTGGCTCTGAACTGGAAAATACACTGCAACGTAAGTAAACTTGTTCATGTTTGTGTGTGTGTGTGTCCTCTCAGTGCTTGGCTGAGTGTCTACTGGGCCTCCCACACAGATGGGATGGCACAAAACTCTGTATAAGTGGTTGTGCTGTAGTTCTGAGCTAGATATCTGAAAATGCTCTGCTGATGTAGCATCAGGATTACATGCACTATTTTTAAACCGGAAGGCCAAGGATTTTTATCCATAGTATACATGCAGTACTTATTAATCTTCACTGTGTTGTGCATGCACTACAGCATACACCACAGTTGCCAGTTCAGAATATAGGATATTGCAATACCTTTGATTTAAGCTTACAATTGTGATATGCATCTATGTATTTCAAGAATGTTCATGGGCCAATACCAGCAGTCACTCACGCCAGTCTTGGCTTGTACAGTCAGTTGCTGCTGGTAAATTACTGCATCTATCAAAATATAAATGGATTTGGGCCCAGGGGAGCCTGTAATCTGTGATTACACTAGTTTGCTGAGAAATGAAATAATAAATGGGCTGATAGATTGAGGGCACAGCAACTGATGAAAAATGTATGATTGAAGTGGCACTGGTCTCCCGCTCAACCAGATGTCACTGGGGCAATAGACCCCAGGGGGGCAGCTGCCCACACATGCATCTGCCCAGTTTACTCCCCTCGCTAGTTGCCCCTTAGATGGATAAGTAGTAATCCATGTTGTTTCATACCAGAATGTTAAACAATGACAAGAAACTTTGAAACTGGCAAAGCTTGACTAAAAATATTACATAAAATATCCAGCAATTTTGTCATACTTGAAACTACCTGCTTGAGAGCCAGTCAATTAATGATTTGATGTGATACTGCAGGGTCTTGTTAAGTTTAAAGACTCACATTCAGCTACGTCATGTGAGGAATTAAAAAAAGGACATAGTTAATCTGTTTTGTTTTGACACTCTGATGAATGTCTTCTGAGAAAGCTAGGATATACAGAGCCTCAAATGTCACTTTCTATTTGAAGGTAACTTGGACAGGAAAATGAACTATATTTATACCTGCTGCGGATTTGTTTACACTGTAAACCCGAACAAGTTCCCAGAACTCAACAAAAATGAAGGCAATCGATTGCCTTAATTGTTTTAAGTTGACTAACTTAAAAGTCCACATTTTCCAGAACTTAAAAGGTTGGATGAATTGCCACTTGTAGCTTTTGATAACAGTTAAATTAAAGTGCTCATTTAGCTCAACTCAAATATTTGCAGTTAATATGACTTACTGTACAATGTTCAGTTTAGGCAACTCAATTATTTGCAGTTAATATGACTTACAATGTTCAGTGTAGTGAGGTCTGGGCACAGGAAACTCAATCTATTCCTCTCAGGCTGTCTGTGTTCAGTCTGCACACTCCACAGAGAGAGAGAGAGAGAGAGAGAGAGAGAGAGAGAGAGAGAGAGATGGGACATGGCAGGACTACAACATATTCCATTCCTTATGCAGACCTCATTCTCCAACCCCCTGCCACCCTGTGCCTGGCATGGCACCCTCACGCTGGGCTCTGGCCCAGAGGCCAAACATAACCATCAGCAGCTCTTCGAGTCTCTAGAATTGGAGAGCTGCTGATGGTTATGTTTGGCCTCAAGGCTTTGGAATCTTGATTAAACATTCAAGATCATAATCTGCTCTCCTTGGTTAATGTGGTTAAACAAGTTAAACATTATTTACCTGTCTGACATCACTATGGTAATCAGACACATTCGTTATGGCTATTTTATTTTATGATTTTGATCTCGCAGGTTAGTGCTAATGCTAATATTAGCATTTAGCCTTAAGGAAAGATACATGTTGCTAGAAGTTAGCTCTTGATTAACTGTGTACGGCCCACTGCCCTAACAGTGGGAAGGAACTACTCTCCTTCATTTTTCAAACTGAACCACCATTATAAGAGGAGGTTTAGAGAAGCTGAGTTATTTCAGAAATGTGCCACAGCTGAGGTTTGGCGTGCTGTGGGCTGCTAATCCCTCCTGTGAACTTTGACCTCCGTTAGCGTGAAAGCCCTTTGGCCCAGAGTGGGCTGTTTGTTTGTTTACCCTTCCTACAGGACGGTACCAGACGGACTTTCTAATGTGGAGACACAGCACTCAAAAAATACTCCATAGAAATGCATGGGGCTAGTTTGTCACGCCAATATGGCCTTTGTCTACATATATCCCACCCCTTCCTCGGCAAAACGTCGTCATGTGAATACATTGAGCCAATCATGTGGTGTGATGTGAATACATTGAGCCAATCATATGGTGTGTTGTGAAGACATCGTGCCAATCATGTGTTGTGATCTCGCCGCTGGAGCAAGATTGGTGTCGTGAAGCCTTGCGCACGCGCATTTCTGCCGAAATGGAGGCCCAACAAGTGCCCAAAAAGTGTTGTCAAATGGCTGCCGAGTGGAGGGACTTGCCTAAAAGGACTTTGACGGTACTCACACACCTTCACAATGTCCTCATTCATTTCATTAGATTGTAGTGGGATTAAAGCACTAAGCACTTAGTGTGAGCATGTGAGTCTGTGTGTCAGTTGGGCAACTAAGAGGTTTCTGTTTAGTATGTTTTTCATATTTAGAAGTAAAAAAAGATTTATGGACAAATATGGACTGGATAAATGGTAGCATTTCAATGATAAAAACAGGCATTAATGAAAGCCTTAGCCATTCATTTGTTAATGCCCGTCTAGGAGCTGTAGTATGTCATTATCAGGTTTGTGGTTTTTAGTGATGAACTGAACTGTAAAGGGAGATCACATTAAACAATTACACAAAGCAGCGCTTCCCACAGGCACAGATGGAGGAATGAACAGTGTCACACAAACTCCTTCCACAGCAGCCCACAACACAACACTAATCCCCTTAGCACTGAAAATCCCTGTTTAGTAAAAATATCTACTGACCTCGAATCCGGCCGTAGCCTATGCTGTGCACGTGCACAAAGTCTGTGTGTGAGTGTGTGTGTGTGTGTGAGAGAGAGAGAGAGCAGTCACTGTGTGTCACTCAGCTGGACTGATGTGTTCCTGGCCATGTACACAGCACAATGATGGATCTATAGTTAATGTGTCTGTCTTTGAGCTAAATATGGAGAAAAAAATGGTACCAGTCTATTAGGAGCACCAGGATTGGAGGAGAGTGCTGCAGTGTTTGCAGTAGTTGGGTATCTCCACTAACCGTGTTGACGGAGCACACAGAATGGAAGTAATGCAAGAACACTCCCACGCTGAGCAAACACCTTTGGACTTGTGTGTGTGTCTGTGTTTGTGTGTGTCTCTGTGTCTGTGTGTGGGTCAGTGACTGTGTGTAGGTCTGTGTGTGTGTGTCTGTGCTTTCGTCGATTGTTATGTCAATACAGCATTATCAGTATGAACAGGCCACAGAGGTAGAGAGCGAGCACCTTGTACTGCTTGTTTGTGTGGCTTAGGAGGAGCTGAGTGTGTTTAATGACAGCACAGTCTAAGTCCATAATCTTGCTTGCTGGTGGATGTGATTTTAATAGTCTGCCACAACAGACTGGAGCCCCTGGCAACCCATGGTATGGCGTGTGGTCTACCTTTCCGAGTTAGCAATAGCATTACGTTTAAAAAAAATAAATAAATAAACTGAACATGGGATGGCGTCTGGGTCCTCTGCAGTGCTGAAAGTGATTTGGGCAGGTTTGGAGGAGCTCAGCGATCTCCCCGCGCTGCTGTTTAATGTATGAGGCTGTGTCGAGTGGTGCGCTGTGGCTGCTATTGCGTGGCTGAGGGGGATGAAGGAGCACACCCATATTAGGGAAGCTGGATGCTGCAGCAGTGGTGCTTACAGGCAGCAGACTCCACTAATAAAAATCTCCTCTCTCAAAATGGCCGCTGAGTTACTTCTAGTCCGTCTGGCTTAATCCTGCAGCTGATAGCCATCAGACACACTCTTTTCTTGTGATGCTTTGATGTAATGCCATCCAGTAAATATTTTTAGTGAATGTGAAACAAAGGCAAAGTTAGAGGCTATAATGCAGGGAGCAGCACCACAGATAAGCTGGCGTCCGGCCCTGTTTCCCAGAGTGCTCTGCTGAAGGCATCTGGCTTCAGTGTGGCTCTATCCAGGCCAGCCAGCGCTCCTCACCTCATCAACACCAGGCCTCCAGGCGGCTCTTACACAACCAGTCCACGTGTTTCTGCCTCGCCAGCACCGTACCTGCGCCGGTGAAACCGTAGCCTGTGCCGAGCCCGGTGGCCAGGAGAGGAGCGCGCTACATGAGGGGTGGGGTGGGGAGGGGAGGGACGGGCAGCGTCACAGGAGCCGAGCTTATGAAACATTCAGCCGCGGCAACTCTTGCGCCGACCGACTACACTGACACAGCGAGAGGCCGGGCCTGTCACCAGGCCCCCATGGCTCAGTCCAGCTTCTCTTTACCTGTTGGAGCCCTCATGCAATTTTAATCTCCCACTGCTCCATAAATCATTCAGAATGGAGCATGTTTCTTTGGAGAGGTGACTGTTTCCGCTGAATGCTGTTGAATTAAACAATGTTAATGCACATGGACACAGGGATGAGAGATGATGCTGTGGGGACATTGATGATGCTGTGTTAGACATGAGCGTGCATATGATGGAGGGGATCGGATATGTGTGTGTCCAGTGGTTTGTGATGCACTTGCCCTCTGCTGCTGTCAAACTGTCCACACAGGGCATTAATGTGTGCCCTACAGAATGTCTTAAACTTGTCCAAACTCAACTTTAACTTCAGCTGGCACGTGTCATGTCTTAACGTCAACCTCAACTTTAGCTGACACAACAATCTGTAATTTTGCTTCTATGAGACCAGGCATGATCAAAAACCAGTGTGTGTGTGTGTGTGTGTGTGTGTGTGTGTGTGTGTGTGAAGAGCTGTCAGAAGCACCACTAAGGTTCACATCACCATATCCTATAAACCATCACAGCATTGGTCCAGAGTGATTATTAATGGATGTGCATGGAGTGAGAGTCAGCAGGAGCAGGGGATTCACTGGTCTCTCCTCAGCTGGGCGTCCACTCTGGCTCCTGAGCCTACAGTTTCTATACCCTCCTCAGCAGGCTGTCCGTGCGCTGGCCAGGCAGGGGATTTGCCCGAGAGGCAGCGGGAAGCCAGGATGTACTGCTCCTCCGCAGCTGGAGGTCAGCAGCACCACCGTGCTCCCCTGTCCACTTGGAGAAGCCTTTAGGAACCTAATGAGACCTACTACTGAGCCCAGCGAGCTGTTTCACTGCAGATGCACACAATAAACACAGTGTATACAAATATATATATCTACTATATTGCTGAGAGGAGATGAACGTTATTATATGCCAATTAATCATAAGGTTGACAGTTTAAATAATGTCTCAGCTGGATCCCTACTTTATCATGTTAGTATTAGGCCTATATTGATTCAAATTATAGGAGAGAATTTTATCTGGTCACTTATGGTACAATACAGGTATGCTAACATGGGATGCTCTTGCCTTCACATTTGCACCTTGCTTGGCCAGTCGGGATGCTGGAATAAGTATTACAAGTACAATTTATTATAGAAAGAGAAGAGTACTGTTGAAAGGAATGGGCGAATGACATTTCTATAAGCAGAAAGGCACTGAACAAATGGACACCAAAGGGAAGGGCCTTTCATCCCATTGTCACGGAGACAGTAGCTGTGTGCTGTTTGGGACAGGGCCATTGTTGTCATTGTAATGTGACTATGGGATGTGTGAAGAGCTCCTTCTTTCACAGAGCATGTGCAGATGAAACCGAGCTCTGCTCTGCCCTTTATCTGACTTTAATGGGCTTGCAGGCCTCTGGCCCACAGCCAGTATAGACTCAATGAAGACATGCAGATCACACACGGTAACAATACACCAGATCCGCTCTCTCTAGACTTCCTGTCTAGCAGCCATTTTGCAGACGCCCAGCTCATTAGATACATGCTTCATGTACACCTGCCCTGTCAGCCTACAATATTCACATTTCGTCCGCAGCTGTTTTCTTTCGCAAACACAGGGTAGCTCTTTTGCAAAAAGTAATGTCAAGACAACATTTGAACAACCCTTTAGTATTTTTTGTAATAATATAAATGAAAGAAAAGTGCCATATTTTCCCTGTCTTCCCAGAGGTTTCTGTCCCTTTGAGCATGAAAGAAGTGGGTGGCTACATTGAGAAGCAAGTGGCTTATTTATCAGGTAAGAACGTCAGTTTTGATCATTCACTGCTGTGTTTACATTCCTACAGTACATGTGATGACTTAATCTTTCACAATGCTTGTAAAATGCCCCTAGCTTTACCCTGGTTGATGGGTGTTCTCCAGCCAGACAAGAGTTCCTGAGAGTTCTGTAAGGTTTTTATAGCCAGACATGTTGGAGCACAGCCAGGGACCCATTTAAGTCCCTGACATTTGACCTCAGCAAAGCTCCCATCACATTCATCCCAGTGCTATATCCCTTCCCTTGCACGACCCTAGAGCTGGACTCTCACCCATTAACACATACTAAACTGAGATGATGTGTCATTCATTAGAACATGCTAAGCTAAGCTAAGAATCTCATTAACTCCCACTGAGATAAACCAACTTCTCACTCATTAGCACCTGGTGTCCATGTGGTCTCTCTGGCTTCTCACTCTCCGACAACCAAAACCCCCTCAGCGGATTCTATTTTTAAGAGAGTATGCAATTTGTGATTTTTTTTATTTTTTTTTTATTGTTGAAGTCTCCAATAGCTGTGTAGAGCAGACCTTCTATTGAACCCTACTTAAAACAGGCAACCTAAGGATACTGTTGCAGGGGGAATTGAATGACATGCTTTACATGGCATGGGAGGATAATGTGGCCACAGGTTTTTGTTGGGCTTGTTATGGGTGTGTAATCTCATGATGTTGACCTTTACATCAGGGGGTCGCGGCGAAGACTCCAGTGTCATCATCACACTCCCAGAATGCTCTGATTTCAGTGATATTCCCGAAGAGGCTCTGGCTAAAGTCCTCACATACCTCACCCTAATTCCAAGGTGTGTG
This sequence comes from Alosa sapidissima, assembly GCF_018492685.1. Classification (NCBI taxonomy): domain Eukaryota; kingdom Metazoa; phylum Chordata; class Actinopteri; order Clupeiformes; family Clupeidae; genus Alosa; species Alosa sapidissima. The sequence goes on from NC_055976.1 coordinate 3,977,837, forward strand.
TATGTGTATGTGTTGTGTATGCGTATGTCTATATATTTTATCACGTATAACATCATTATGCCTTTGCTGTAGAATCATAATCATGAATATGTTCAGAGGAAACAAAATTGTTGGCATTGACATAGCCTACTTGCTCAATTCACAGTAGGTGTCACAATATTGTTTGATTACTAATTGGTGTGGATTGGTGTAGGAGTGTATATGGTGTAGTTATTTTTTTTTAATAAATGTAACTTTTAACCTTTAACTTCATCACAGAGCACGGCAACCTGGGGTTAAATTTATCATCATATTAGATAGAAGATTGGATACATGGGGCTCGATCAAAACAGCACTTGGACGGATTGCGGTGAGAGAAATGATCTTTCCTCATTAAATTCTCTCTTATTTCTGAGTATCATTAATGTTTGGAGACAATGGACTGTTGGGATGTACTGGGGTGAGGAATGCATTTAAAGCTCTGCAGAATGTGTCCTTGCACGTAGGGTCGATCATTTGTTGCTGTCCAAGGTGCTGAACTTTTTTGCATTGGTGGCAAAAAACTGAGATGCAGAGTAATTGAACTGAGTAATTAAACACTGTAAATTATAATTACATTTCGAATCTATTTCATAGATTAAATCTATGCAGTCTGGCGCAGGCATGCACATACATTCTCTAAATCGCACCTGTTCCCGCGTTGCACGCTCCTGTAACCTGAAATAACCGCATGGTGACGACAACAAAGAACACGTGTTCGCAACAGCAGTCGCAGCAGCACTTACGTGGAAGTTTTATTTGATGACGCTTTTTTTGGATGGGAGGCAGACCGGGCGGGAGGGAAGAATGCAGACGCTGCTGCCACCCTCTTGTGGCAGCGGCATTGACGCTGCGGAGCTTCGTCCCGCTACCGTCCACTGCGCTGGGCACCAACTGTCAGGACAAGATGGGCGAGGTTCAGACTCCTCTTCGTCCACTGAGAAGTTCTCTCGCAATGAACGAACAAGATCGCTATCGAGGCATGCCCAGAATAAGGAGGGCAGCGGTAATAGTCTATCTCTTTGTACAGTCTATAGAGTTGCTCAGAAGTTTGCAGAGGTGGAGAGATAGAATGCGGCAGCGAGCATGAGCGCGGGATGCTGCGGGGCGGATCAGATTTTTTAGCTTAGTCATTCTATTGATGCAGGTGAACGTGACCACTCTTGTGTTCGCGTATTAATGCGTTGTAATAAAAATCCTTCAGCGTTATAGTTAAACTGTCTACATGAGGTATGGTTTGTCAATAACAGTTCAAACAGACGTCAGTAGCGGCGTTCACCCGAGGGCAGATGAATGTCAAGTGTATTGTCTGTTCCCACGCGGTAAGAAATAACGTTATACAAACATCGTAACCAATATGTCGGCACATACCAATCATACCAGATGCATATAGATGCTTAGAGATATAAAGTTTTAATAGCTCCCAGATGAGTCACGATAGCCGCTGTGACGTCATGTGCTGTAGGCGAATTCTGCTGTTTGCTTTCTTAAAAGTTTAATTTCAAAGACACTTAAATACGAACGCATGAAGAAACTGTAAAGTCAAGCATTAAAACGTCTAAATCTGTCAGTCTAATGCTGTATAAAATAAATCAACAACGGCTTCAGACTAAATCTATACCGATTTATCAGACTGCAGAGTCAGCACACCTGCACTGAACTGTGTATTGCATAAGAAAGATTGCAGTGACTCTGCTTGTAAACGAAGTGCTGCAGAGGCTTCAGTGGGAGTAGATTATGGTTGCTGTAGCTGTATGTTGGGTTGCCTTTAGGATGGGCAGTATTAAGCCTCCACATAATGGCCAGATCAACTTGAGTGGCACTATGGTCTGCCCACAGCCTGATTTGTTGATAGATCTGTCAGGACTTTGGCATCATGCCAGAATTGTGTTTTTGTTTGTGTAGCAGAAAGGTGATTTAGGGTGGCTTCGTGTGAGTTTGTGTAAGATGCCATTGTCTGTCAGTCTGAGTCTTTCAGCAGCACTCACACTGATGCTCTTGTACAGCACAAACAGAGGTATGAAGCAGAGTCAGTAATCAAGGATCTTTGGCGCAATGCATTGTATGCATTTTTCTCAGTTGAAAAGTTTCACATTAAGCACTGGACAGCAACACATCTAGCAGCCATTAGTGGACTTCCACGAAAGCGTACAAAACTGCCTCCCTCTCTCCGTCTCTCCCACACCCTCAGGCCTCCTTCCCTGGGAACCTGCACCTCGTTCTGGTCCTGCGACCCACCAGCTTCTTCCAGCGGACAGTGACGGACCTTGGCTTCCGCTTCAGCCAGGAGGACTTCATGCTCAAAATGCCCGTAAGGCTCTGCGTGCCCCAAAGCGCTAGTTCCATACCATCAGCTGACCACACCGCCATAGTATGATCATTAACCCGATCATATGACCATGCTTACAGCTGTGCCAGCACAATCATATACATTTTCTTCCTTTCATACTTTTTGTCTTGGTAAGTCTAACTGTTAAATGTGTGTACTGTATGTGGGTGTGTGTGGGCGCGTGCATACTGTATGGTTTGTATGTGTGTGTGTGTGTGTGTGTTTGTGTGTCTCTGCATGTATTTGCTTCAGTTGTTCCTTTGCGTGTTTGCGTGTGCATGCTTAATAGCGTTTCCCTCCTCCTCAGGTCGTGATGCTCAGCTCGGTCACAGACTTGCTGCGCTACATCAATGAGAACCAGCTGACCTCTGAATTCGGGGGAACCCTGGACTACTGCCACAGTGACTGGATTGTCCTGCGAACGGTGTGGCCCAGCACATGCTAGTCATCACAGACCCTTGCCATAGCCACACAGTCAACACTCTGATCTCACTCTCACGCTGTCCTAAAAGCAACAGGCACCAGATGAATGCTGGGAGAGTAACACTTCATTGGCATATCAGTGCTGGTCCACTTTCCATACACAGCAGAAGTCAACACACATTCTTTGCATCTTTCACTTTGCCATCACTGTGTTTTAATGCACCTCCATGTTGTGGCCGTAACACAATTGACTGTGTGTAGCACTTGCCCATCTCAGAGCTGTTTCTTTGGCATCCCCATGCTCCTCACACAGTGTTATTTTTAACACACACTCTTGACTCATCCGGGGGAAACTGATACATGTACTGTAGATAAAGTGCTTGGCAGTGCTGAGTGGTAGCATCAGCATATTTTCTGAAGGGTGTGTGTGTGTGTGTGTGTGTGTGTGCGTGTGTGTGTGTGTGTGTGTGTGTGTGTGTGTGCAGGCCATAGAGAGCTTTGCTGTGATGGTGAAGGACATTGCTCAGATGCTGCAGGCGTTTGGCACAGAGCTGGCGGAGACAGAGCTGCCAGAGGAAGGCAACGCCATCGAGTTCCTGCTGCTGTCGCACACCGAGAAATACCGAAGACTCAAGGCATTTACCGCTTCTTCTTTTGATTATAGGATTATAATGGCACACTTTTCACTCATGCATGGGGTGGTTTTTACTGTATGTTCAGTAGTCAGTATTGTGTGAGTGGAGATGAATTCCTGAAGAAGATTTCTGAATTTGCACCAGGGCTTAAACGCATCTCTGACATCTGTTTGAATGTCCCGCATTGATTGATCATTGATTGATTTGCAGGACGCCATCAGGTCAGTGATGCGGGAGGGCAGACACCTGCTGTCCAGCCTGGAGGCCTCTGGGAGAGATGAGGGCTCCCTGGTGCACTGGGACATCCCTCAGGACTGGGAGACAGTGCAGAGGTACCCCTAAAAGCCCTCTCACACATCTGACATACAGCTCTGGGAAAAATGAAGAGACCACTGCACATTTTTCTGATGTCATCCTAGGATTGCTGAGTGACTTTGGAATGAGTTGACGGTCAGATATAAATTTGCAGCGATCTCTTACTTTTCATGACTGTCAACTCATTCGACTCATTCGATTGTCACTCAGCAACCATCAGGATGACATCAGAAAAATGTGCAGTGGTCTCTTATTTTTTCCAGAGCTGTACTGTATGTGCTGAAGGCATTGGTGATTTAGTGAATCTAAAATGGATTTCTGTGATTTGTCCCCCACCATGTTTCTATGTGCCAGGCTGCTTGCCCAACTCAGAGACATGGAACTGGCCTTTGATGGCTTCTTCGACAAACATCACCTGAAGTTGCAGCAGTACCTGCAGCTGCTGAGATACGAGAGCAGCTTCCACGAGGTACGAGTCATTCAAATCAAACCCACCCTCTGTCCTGCAAAAGCTGTCTGTAAAATGTCATGTTCACAACACATGCACATACACATGCACACACTTATATCTTGTTGTATTGTGCATATCATGTTCTGCTGTGCTGTCACTATGCTGAGCAAAAGTTGCACTGAAAGCGCTTCATGCACATTATGTTGCGTAATCTAATAGTACATTATAACATGGGCCTTGAGTATTCATAGAGAGATAGCATTTACAGTATGAGCTACATAAACTGCCATCTTTCTAAATATTTCAGTGAAGTTTTTTACTCAATCACCATTAGCTGGATTTTCTCTCTCTGTCTCTGTCTGTCTCTGTCTGTCTCTCTCTCTCTCTCTCTCTCTCTCTCTCTGTCTCTGTCCTCCCCTGCACAGATGGAGAGCTCACTGGAGAAGCTCTCTGCTCTTGAGAGAGACGTGGGCAGTGCAGGAGAAACCCTGGCCCAGACGGCGCAGGCCATCCGAGACCTGGACAGTCTACAAACCAAAGCACAGGTCAGTCCTTAGAGCTTGTACACATACAAATACCAGCCATATACCACACACGGTTTATGCCTTTGTTTTATCATTAGTCACAAATATTATAAAGCTTGTTGTGTTTACAGATATTCAGAGTCACGTAGTATTTTGGTTTTAGACCTAATCTAATCCAGTAGGGTCTGATATGCAGATGAGGAGGATGAAGAGCTTAATGAGCTGCTGTAAGGCCTGATTAGCTGAGCCCCAGCCAGCACAGCTCTATAGTGGAGCTGTGTCCAAATCCAGCAGCCGTGACGCTCTCCTGAAGCACGTCTGCTCTCCTCAGATAGCTCTTCTCCATATGCTCCATTTGTGTTTGGGTAACGCTGATAAGCCTGCTATAAGACAGCACTCTTTGTTGTGTGTGTGTGTGTGTGTGTGTGTGTGTGTGTGTGTGTATGTATGTGTGTGCGTGTGTGTGTGTGTGCGTGCGCGTGTTTGTGTGTGCATGTATGTTTATGGAAATGCCCTGATGTTGCTGCTGGTAGGAGGAGATGGGCAAAGCTCAGCTGCTCATTCTGCACGGGCACCAGCTGGCTGCCAACCACCACTATGCCATGGCCCTGATCCTGCAGCGCTGCAACGAGCTGCGCCACCGCTGCGACACGCTGGACACCGTGCTCAGGACCAAGAGGGACGCGCTCACACACATACAGACCCTACTGCACAGACTAGAGGAGGTGACTGACCAGACGCTGGACATATGTACACATGTGCACATGCTACAGAATTTAAAGTGTCACATTAAATATTCTTTAAATAGTCGTCCTCTCTATCTCTTTCTCTCTCTTTCTTTCTCTCTCTCTCTCTCTCTCTCTCTCGCTCTGAATGTGTATGATCTTATTTTTATGTGAATGATTTGATTACTCCAAATTTTTCATAGTGTGTGTGTGTGTGTGTGTGTGTGTAGGCCCAGCGCTGGTGTGATGACGGAGCATATCTGCTGGCCAATCAGCAGGTGGATAGGTTCCAGTCTAAGGAGGGGGCTCAAGCTGCACTGCGAGACATTGAGAAGTTCCAGGAGGGGGCGCCAGCGCTCCTCTCCACAGGCTCAGATGTCCTCTTCATGGAATATGAGGCTGTGCTAACCTCAGCACTCCAGGTAGTACCCAATGATCTAGATAGCTATGATATAGGTAGATATGATAGATAGGTGCTTTATTGTCCCCGTAAGAACAGTGAGGTGTTAGGTTTTTGTTGGCGTGACAATAGAGACAGGGTAAGCACATAAGACACTTTGACCATTAGACATATACCAGTCATATCACAGTATTAGTATGGCACTTATCCTAGGAAATAATAGGCTAAAAGCCTTCAGCAACAACATTCCACATAAACGCATAGCATGAGTTTCCAGTATACTGGGGGTATTGCCTTTCTTTACTTCGCCTCAATGTGCATTAGTGGCCCGACTTTAATGTATCAGACATCTGCTCCAATTCACTTCACTTAATCTTGTCAACATGGTGCTTGATTCGATTTGTCAGGCTGATTGAATCAGTCATTGAGGTTTATAATTGATAAACACTCCACAGACCTCCTTAAGTCCTTTACTGCAGCCTCGTTAGCGTCTGTCAGTAGTGTTTAAATCGACTGCAAAGTCATTAACTCCTGATCCTTTTCATGTTCTTATCACTTGATATAAACAGAGTTGCCTGTATTCACTATGCTAAAAATATATGCCCTTATTAGCAGTGAGTTTGTTACACTTTACTCATAACAAACCTATCAGAAGATGGAGGAGAATATCAGAGTGTTGGTTCGTTTATGGATTTTAAGGTGGAGTGAGGGGTGGTGGTTTTTAAGGTGGAGTGTGAGGTGATGGATGTTAAGGTGGGGTGAGGGGTGGATGTTAAGGTGGAGTGAGTGGTGATGGATGTTAAGGTGGAGTGAGGGGTGATGGATGTTAAGCTGGAGTGAGGGGTGATGGATGTTAAGGTGGAGTGAGGGGTGTTTTTTAAGGTGGAGTGAGGGGTGATGGATGTCGGTGTTGTGTGCTGTTCCCTCCTGTGCAGGCTCACATCGGGAAGACCTTTGAGAAGCAGGCGGCCGTGCAGGGGATGATTGACAGCCGGCTGGCCTGCCTGAGGAAGCTGGCCGACAAGCACGTGCGGCCCATCCAGCTGGTAGCCCCCCGGCCAGAGCACCAACCCCGCTCCAAATCGCCCATCTTCTCCCCCAAACATGGTACGGATGGCCTGAGCACACACACACACTCACACACACACACACACACACACACACACACACAACAAAAAAAAAACACACACATACACACACAATTTAAACACTACATGACACATAAGCACAGACACTCGGCAAGCCAATATGTAGAGCACGCTGTGTGAAAATCAGACAATGCAACGCAGCCCCAGAAGCTCACTCTTCCTCTCACTATCATGTGAACAGAAGCTCACTCTTTCTCTCACTAGCTCACTCTTCCTCTCACTAGCACGTGAACAGAAGCTCACACTGTATGTGCACTCGCTCACACACGGCTGGATCACATGCTTACTGTCTCACTCAGACACAGGCAGAGAGATGCAGTGTGAGGGACCGGAGCGTCACCCCAAGTATTGGGATGTGTAGGCTCACTGGCTTTAGATGGTGGAGGTGGAAAACACGGAAACCAGAGCTCAACGTTGTATCCAAAACAATATCAAATTTTATTTATACTTAACTCAGAATTTCAAGAAAGAAAAATAATAAAAAATAAATCAAAATAGCACAATGCTTTTAGCTCCAAACAGTAGCACAGCAAACAAAATACTTTGCACCTAGCCTCACAGCAAGCTAGTACTCACCCTCTCTCCCCTAATGCAGAATGAGGCCCTCTTAAATAGGCCAAAGTATTAGGCTAAATTGGCCCCTTCAGGACTAATAGGACCATACCAACTATCAGGGTATTATTTTTAGGCTAAGGCCATAAATAATCTATTAACTAAATACAAAATAAACATTACATGAAAACAAACTATTCTTATTATATCAACCGTGTTATACCCCCTTTACACCACCTATTAACAACACATATATACATACAAAACATTACTACAAACCAAACACCCCTGTGTACAATGCTTTGCCCCCTCTGCCCTGGGACGGGGATAAATACTGCCCCTACAGCGGCACGCGCATCCGCATAGGCACAGTCAAACTGGACCGCGAACCAGGAAATGTGTGAGTAACAGTATGTATGAGTTAACCAGGATTTTAGACAGAAACAGGGAGTAAATGGGACATGAAATAGTGGGTACCGCACTACATGTCATGGAGGTGGTAAAGTATAAAGTTATAAGCAGTGACAAATGAGTTTTGAGTGTTGTGAATGAAATTGCGAACTAACCGCGTTGCAAACAAACACAATGAGCGCGAATGCGTTAATGGCGCATAGCCCCGCGCCGGCCTTCCCTTTAAACACATCACCCCTGTGTTCATAAGCCGTCCATACACCTTCACAAAATAACATCATTATTTAAGCAGTCAATGTTTATAAGGGAGCGTGCGGGTGTATGTGCGTGCGTGTGCAAATGTCCAAAAACTCCCGCTCTCGCAGGTAACGCAGTTCATAGTCAATGGGGGAACACGTAACAGTGAGAAGTGAGATTCACTTTCTCACATGCAGCCATGCGTTTGAAGGATCACAGTTGTTGTATGGCAGCTCTCTCAAAAGCCCCCTTTTGAAGCTTGGAGATCGCACAAAGAGGAGTGTGGGATTTGACTTTCATGTTAAGCCAGCTATAAAGATGTTTACTAGATATGGCACTCATTGATGGTGCCTTCTCTACACTTTCAATGCCTCCGGTTCTTACCATGACTTTCAATTAAACCACTGTGTGTGTGTGTGCACATATGTGTTATTGCGTGTGTTTGTGAGTGTGCTTGTGTATGTGTGTGTTTAGGTGTCTGTCTATGTGTGCATGTCTAAGTGTTCACTCGTCTATCTGTGTGTGTGTGTGTGTGTGTGTGTGTGCACATATGTGTTATTGCGTGTGTTTGTGTGAGTGTGCTTGTATATATGTGTGTTTAGGTGTCTGTTGATGTGTGCATGTCTAAGTGTTCACTTGTGTGTGTGTGTGTGTGACTGTGTGTGTGTGTGTGTGTGTGTGTGTGTGTGTGTGTGTGTGTGTGTGTGTGTGTGTGTGCGTGCATGTACACGTGTGTATGTTCACATCTATGTGTGTGTGTGCATGTACACGTGTGTATGTTCATATCTATGTGTGTGTATCGTGTATCGTGCCCTTTATATGCCCCTGTCCTTTCATCGTGATTCATCCTCTCTCATCCTGTCTGCCTGATGCGAACACTAACAATCTGAACCCCAGGCACCCCCCCCCCCCCCCCCCCCCCCCACACACACACACACACACAATCATCCTCTAATGAAGTCATCAGCACAGGCCCCAAGTAAAGGCCTTCGACACCTAACAAGCACGTAACCATGGCGAGGACCCCCTCACACATCCATTCAGGCAGGGCCTAGCAAACCTCTTCTCCTCCATCTCATCCTGTGTGCTAATCAATCACTGGGGAGGGTCCCCAGGGTGGGGGGAGCGTGGCTCTACTGTGTCATTCCTCTGTTAGCGCCGCGCACCATTAGGGCCATATGGCGCTCCCATACATTAAAGGCCGCTTTGATCCGCCACCACCGCTGTGAAAGCCAGAACAAAGGGAAGCATATAGCTCCCAATTAAAACCTCGGAGTGTTGAGGGAGGGACACCACCACCATTTATGTTCATGGGTGCCCCCTACCCCAAGCACACACACACGCACACACACTCACACACCCCCGCCAACACTACCATCGTCTTTTCATTTAAAGGCAGGGGTAATGAGAAAAGTGGGCTGGGGAAGATATGTTGCGAGACCTCTGACAGACTCTCATCTCTGTGTTTTTTTGTCTTTCCGCTCAGAAGTGAGGGAATGAAGTCCTTTAAGAGAGAGAGATCAAGAGAAACATGTTGGGTGTGATTAGAGTGATAGAGGAGACTGACACGCTGTGATGTTCTATGAATAGAGAGAGAGAGAGAGAGAGAGAGAGAGAGAGAGAGAAATTGTTGATGGGAGAGACAGAGGGGGAGATTGAGAGGACACAATCAAAAGGAAGCTGCCAATCAGATCTTGGCAGAGGATGACACGTTTTGGAGCCTGGAACTCTTTCACTCTGCATGTATTATCAGTGTAGCGCTCCTCAAAGCCAAACTCCAACACTGACTGGAGGGGGCAACTACGGGTTAACGCCAAGGTCAAATTGAGGTCAGGTTGATGGAGGGGTAACACTTGTAGTTACGGCAAGGGCATAAAGGACATGAATCCATTAATGTCTGCCATCATCCATGGTCCTTAGCAGTACACATCAGAAGGAGTTCTAATCTCTTTGTGGAGTTTAATGCAGTCCTGTGCTCATAAGTGCTGTTCCTTTGTGTGTGCTCACTTTGATACAGACTTGAAGTTCACCTTTGACCTCTCTCTGCCTGGGAAGAGGGGATCCAGGAAGAGCCCCAACTCACGGAAGGTGACGTCTCACCCTGACCTATTACTGAAGTGTCAAGTGTCTTTGTTGCTTTGTGAGATGCAGCATAGCAGTTTAAATGAGATTTGATTCTGTTTTACTTCCATTGTTGGTTGTGCCAATTTTGGTCCTATTATTATTTTTTTAAATCTTGTATTGAATCGTTGTTGCAGATCGAGGTGATGCATGATTACCAGGAGAACCGCAATTATCTGTCCTACAGTGTTGATGGGGAGGACAGCCCAGACGTTTTGAAGAGGTGAGGCAGCACTTTAACACCTCCCTCTACAGTCACAACACCAGCTCTACAAACAGAGGCATACAGTATATTGGACATCTTAATTTACTTATGAGAGTTTATGTTCTTTAACACCCCTTTGCTTATATGAAGCAAAGCACAGGTCCAACAGTGTGTGTGTGTGTGTGTGTGTGTGTTTGTTTGTTTGTTTGTTGGGACAGACACGTGATGCGGGAGATTATTGAAACTGAGCGGGTCTATGTGGAGGAGCTACTGTCTGTACTGCTGGTGAGAGCTGCCTTCAGTGGACTAAAGATGTTGGAATATTTGAAGCATAGAAACCCATAAAAAAAAAATAATGTGTCGCTTCATAATGTCTCAGGGTGAACATGCATTGCAAATGTCTACTGTAAAAAAGACCCTGAAGAATTGTGATGAGGATTATTTTGTCTGGAGTTTGGATGATGATGGCAATGATGATGACCTCGATAATAATAACAGTGATGATGATAATGGTGATGAGAATGATGACAATAGCCATGGTTAATGGTCTCTAAAGGGCTACAGAGCAGAGATGGACAACCCCTCCATGTCCACCCTTCTGCCCCCCAGCCTACGCAACAAGAGGGACATTCTGTTTGGAAACATGCCAGAAATCTACAACTTCCACAGCAGGTGGGGCTGCAGTTCCAAATGAGGACATTAGTTCTGACACCAGCATTTTCACTGAATAATTCTACCGTGTTTGGCGGCATTGTGTTATATCATTCTTCATACCATGTTAGAAATATGTTTTGTGGAAATTTCAGAAAGTAGGAATGCATTTCTTTCTCAAGTAATTATAGTAAATACTGGCCTAGAAATCTAGACGCACCCTAGCAGCGGCAAATTAATTTGCTCAGCCTGTACGTCTAGTACCAAACCATAGGGATTTCTATTGGCTGACGCCGTGGACGTCATCCAATCACAGCGCTCTATTTTGTTAGAGAGTCTTAAGGCGGGCTTAACAGGATAACGATAGTCCTGCAACGGTGAACAACAAGGAAGGTCGCTATGGCGAACGAAGAGCGGTTGTTTGAATCGGCGTTGGCGTCAACTTTGGAGGAGTTGAACTTGTGCTTTTCTTTGAAAGTTGAGCAACACAATGCACTTAAGTCATTCCTTTCGAAGAAGGATGTATTTGCTGTTTTGCCGACCGGATACGGATATGGTCGTAGCGCTGGCCTATTGCATGCCTAGGCAGTTTGAAAGACAATTCTCTGCCCGCCCCTTGGATTAAGCGAGGTGAATGGTTCGATTCCAGACTATACATTTCAATGATATAGGATGGCCCGCCAGGCCAAGTAAATACTATATTCCAATTGCATAACAATAATTATGCAAAGTGAATTTGCCATCCTTCATCAAGAAGTCATCTTTTTTTATTAATTATAGGCCTAACATGATTGAATTTCCATTTAATGTCCTAGAGTCAAATGTTTTCATCAGTTTGCTTCGGATAAAAGTGTCTGTGGGTCAGAGAGAGTAACTGTGACCTTCTCACCCCAGGGTCTTCCTGCAGGACCTGGAGAGCTGTCTGGAGACTCCGGAGGCAGTGGGAGCCTGCTTCCTGGAGCGGGTGAGGAACAAGGGCTTTGTGAGCGTGCGCGTGAGCGCGTGCGTGTACTGTATGTGTGTGAGTGGGTGGGTGGGATGGTGGATGTATATTTCTGTGCTTTTGTTTGAAGATATTCTATCCAGTATGTCTCTCTCATAAAATCCTTCTCATCTGTCCAGAAAGAGAACTTCCAGGTATATGAGCGCTACTGTCAGAACAAGCCTCGGTCAGAGTCCCTATGGAGACAGTATTCTGACTGTGCCTTCTTTCAGGTCTCCATTCAATCTTTAATGCTCTAACTAAGCTTTCGAACATATCCACTCATTTCACATGAGGAGCTCATGTTCACATCTCCGTTGGGATTAAATCTCTCTCTCTTCTGTTTTCTGCATTGCCAGGAGTGTCAGAGAAAACTGGAGCACAAACTGGGCCTGGACTCCTACCTGTTGAAACCGGTCCAGCGCCTTACCAAGTACCAGCTCCTACTCAAGGTCAGGACTCAATAGCAGCAATGCTACCAACGTTGCACAGCACAGCACAGCACAGCACTGACTGACTCTTCCTTTTGTTACCCACATTTAAAATCCACACGTCTGCTTTTCTGCTTCTCTTCTGGGCTGGACACCCTTTATGCTGAGGGTGTCCCTCTGGAGCGAGGTGTTCACCTCCACCAATCCTCACCATTGTAGACATTTGCCTTTTTGTGCTTTTTTTGGGCTTTGGTCACTCTGAAGTGCATTTCCAATGGTAAAGGCCCTGTACAATGTGTGATACAATTTAAATTGAATCTGAATTTCTACTCAGAATATTGAGTTCATAAATGATCACATAGCAACGGTGGAGATCAAACCGAAATAGGAACGAGTACCTACACTCTGCTCCCACTTTCCGGATGTTTCTGAAGGAAAGCGAATCGTGCCGGTGAAGACTTCAGAGACAAAGCCTGTTTTTGGAAGACGTGCATTCAAACCAGCAAACGGGTTCAAAGGATCAGCATGACAGCCCTGTTCAGTCAACTTCAAGCTGTGATCACCTTCAAGCACATCACAAGCAAGCCTGCTACCGCGGTGCAGTTAAGAGAGTAGACTCACTGTTATTTCGCGAGAGGTTAGGTCCTTTGATGAGCGCTCTGAGTCAGTATGCCAAACCGCAATGCATTCAAGGTTATTTTGCTATTAAATGACAGCCGTAAAAATAGGAATCAAAATTACCACATTGCCACAAACATCCACTGTGCTCCACTGGCTTCCCATATGAAAACAAACTTTTGCAAATCAGGAGTTACAGTTATCCACTTTCAGAGATGTGTTAAAGTGAGATAGATGGAGAGCCTTCGCACCGTACTGTGAGTCACACTGCAGCCAGTACAAAACAAATCACAGCATCACTGCACCACAGTATGAGCCTCTGCATTTGGCTGCAGAAGCATGACCCCTCTCTCCAAAAGCATTGGAGATGGCCAATATGGATGAAGGCTCTACGGAGTGTGAAGGTGACCTTGTTTAGTCAGTAGGGCCAGAGAACATACAGCTTTGGATTATTGCACATGACTGGACTGGATGGCAGCAGAGCAGAGGTGAATAGCCTGCGCTGCTCACTAGCACACCGCGCTCAGTTAAGCCGAATGCGTGTGGAAGGGGTTGCCTGGCAACATGTGTGCTGTTAACTGAATTACATGCTGTGAGAACATGTTTACTGCCACCTGTCAGTATTGGTTCCACATATTTAAATGTGACATAATATTTTGCTCTATAATGTCAATACTTGGAAATGCCAGGGGAAGCTGCTACCTATGAGACCTGTAATCTGAGAATTATGTGAACATAGTTTAAAGCTTCACTCTGTACCCACTACCAGATACTAAGCTGACCACTAATGGTTGACATAATTTCAGACATTAATATGAATGAGTAAAGTTACACCATAGATTTCAGGCACTTAGCAATTGACACGTAGTTGTATTCAGTTTCCACTGATCTGTTTGCAGGAACTGCTGAAGTATAGTGCTGGTTCAGAGCGGACATCTGAACTGCAGGGGGCGCTGTCTGCCATGCTGGACCTCTTAAAGTCTGTCAATGACTCCATGCACCAGATTGCCATCACCGGCTATGAAGTGAGTGTCTGTTGCTACTTGAAGCAGGCTTACTTTCTAGTCATCAGTCTAGTCATCTAGTCATTAGTACATGCTTGTGTTACAATACAAGTCTTACTTTTGGCCTAAATTATATTCTCCTTGTAAATGAACCTTCTTGTGTTATTTGGTTGTATTTCTCATATAGCAATTGTGTTATATCAATGTAATGGTATTGCCATGTTATTGCTATTTCCTGCCACTAGGGGGATCTGAGCACTCTGGGTCGCTTGCTGATGCAGGGCTCGTTCAGCGTGTGGATCAGCCACAAGAAAGGTCCCACGCGCATGAAGGAGCTGGCCCGCTTCAAGCCCATGCAGCGGCACCTGTTCCTGCACGAGCGCGCGCTGCTCTTCTGCAAGCGGCGTGAGGAGCACGGCGAGGGGGCCGACAAGACGCCCTCCTACAGCTTCAAGCACTGTCTCAAGGTAGACTAGAGCAGGGGCGCCCCCGCTGGGCCATGTGTGGGAGAGCTCCTGCTCCCCGCTGGCACTCCGTGTGTCTGTGTGTGTCTGTGTGTGTCTGTGTGTGTGTGTGTGTGTGTGTGTGTGTGTGTGTGTGTGTGTGTGTGTGTGTGTGTGTGTGTTTTAGGCTGAGGGGCCATGTCATACCACCCACTGTTATCTTTCTCATCTCTCACTGAGCCATAGCTAAGGGGGACGTGGGTAGTACCAACCTAAGGGCTGAGTGTGTGTGTGTGTGTGTGTGTGTGTGTGTGTGTGTGTGTGTGTGTGTGTGTGTGTGTGTGTGTGTGTGTGTGTGCGTGCCAGCTGGAGGCCTGGTAAACTGACTGATGATTAGTTGAGAGTTTGTTTTTGGAGGCCCAGGAACAGTCAGTGTGGGTTCAGTCCTGCTGTGAACATGTGGTGTGTGTGTGTGTGTGTGTGTGTGTGTGTGTGTGTGTGTGTGTGGGTGGGTGGGTGGGTGTGTTCTCCCTTGGCAGATGAGTGCAGTCGGCATTACAGAGAATGTCAAGGGAGACGTGAAGAAGTTTGAGATCTGGTACAGTGGCAGGGAAGAAGTCTACCTGGTGCAGGTGAGCAAGCTCTTCAACACTGTTCTCTTTGCTATTTATTTAAAACATTTATATTTGTATTTTATGCATAATAAAAATGTTTTTAATCAAAGAAATGAACTGGATAATGTGAATTGATTATTTTTCTCATTGTTTTTCTTTCTCTGTCCAAAGGCACCAACAGTAGAAGTTAAGCTAGCTTGGCTGAACGAGATCCGCAGAATTCTCACCAACCAGCAGAAGATTCTCAGAGGTATTCATTCACATGATAAAGTGTGGCTTGATATAGTGTAGTGAGGGTTGTCCTGTTCCATATGTGTTGAGTATGAGTGTCTCCTGTCTCACTGTCCTCATAGATGAACTGTCCCTCACCCACCCAACACCGGAACACATCCAGTTATCCCCACCCCTGTCTGAGAGGTAAGAACACACACACACACACACACACACACACAAATACACCCACCCACCCACCCAAATACACCCACACACACCCACACCCACACACACACATTACATTACATTACATTTGGCTGACGCTTTTTAACCAAAGCGACTAACAACATGGTAAACAGTAAGTTCTAGAACTTACTACTTACACTTACACTTTAAGACACTTACACATACTATATATACTAATACTTACACACACACACACACACACACACACACATCTCTGTTTGAGAAGTTATTGCTGTTACCTGTTGTCTTAAATTGTTCTCCATATTCTGTTCCCCTCCCTCTCTAAATCTTAATCTGTTCTTATTTGCAGTCATAGTGTATGTGTTGTGTTTGTGTAGCAAAGTACAGTAGCAGCTTTTGTGCAGTAACACCCCCATGATCAACAGGCCTCTTAACTTGAGCCACTAACTCCTTGAGCCATCTTCATCCCATTCCCACATTATGGTCCTGTCCAGACAGAACGTACTGTAAGGCTCCAACACTTACTAAGGAGCAGACCTCAGAGATGTCCTCACGAGATCTCTAGGGTTAGCTCAACGTATGGATTTCTAGGGTTAACTTAACATATGGATTTCTAGAGTAGCAGGCTTCACTCAGTCTCTTTTTTGTTGTTAAGAGTGCCAAACTTAGAAATAATCAAAAAAAGAGAAAAGGCCGCCCTTTGCAGACAACAATCTTTTCATTTGTGCAATATGTGTGGCCTTTTCTCCTTTTCTGATAGTTGAATGTATGCTCTGAGATTGTCAATGCTCTGTTAGTCAACTCACTCAGTAGAATGAGGACATCTGTTAAACCACCATCTTGGCCAGGATCTTTTTAAGACCATAATTTACCTTGTGTGTTTGTGTGTGTGTGGACGAAAAGTGTGTGTGAGCATTGGTGTGTACCAGCGATCATCTCTCACATTACATTGTACATGTATGTGCTAGAGTGACTCATCAAGCTTGCTGAGTGTTAGGAGGATCCAAGTTAGCATCTGAGCACGTGCAGTTAGCCAGGCTAAGCCAGTGAGGGTGATTGCCATGCTGCTCATCATGCTAGTGAGGATGATGATGATGGTGGTTGGATGAGGAGGGGGTGACTGGTGACCGGCCGTGTCGGGTGGCCTGCCTTGTGCTCCTCCTGCAGGGCCATGCGCTCGGGGCTGAAGGGCTACCTGCCGCGGCTGGACCTTGTGTCTCTGTCGGCCGGCGCCTGCGTGTGCCTGCGCTCCCGGAGCCCTGCCCGCCCCTCCCAGCGCCAGTGACGCTAACCCGCCGGGGGTAAAACACCCGCTCACCCGCCCGCTCCGTGCCCGCACTGTGCCCGCTCCACAGACTAAATAAAGGGGGGGGGGGGGGGTTAAGAGCCAAGAACTGCACCACTGTGTTTGCCTCCTGCCCCATACTGACTACACACAGTCACCAGCTCTGTGGCTGCTTCATTCACCAGTCTTCACCATCTGCAGCTGTCCCATCACCCCCCTCTTCCCCTCCATGGCCAGACGGAGTCACAATCAGCCTTTCATCCGCTGCCCCCCGGTCAGATTGTCATATGCGGTGCAGTGGCAGGACATGCTTTGCAACTTCCCTCCATTATTGCATTGGTTTGTGCAGTTGTTTGGCATGAAGTGCAGACACAACAAACACACCATCAAACAGACAACAGCCTGACAGGAGAAGTGACCAGACATAACAAGCTGTTTGCTTTGACTTTCATCATGATGCTGTCTTCTCAGCAGAAAGCTGAAACATGCTTCTAAGATGGGGCTCGCTTTTTGAGATCTGAACTTTTTAAGCAATTAGTAATTAGTCCTGCACTTTTTGTTCCTGTCAAATGGATATGTATTAGATTTATCCATGAAAACAATGGATCTTAAGAAATCGAGACCAGATCTATGATGTATTTCATCTTTTGTTTTATCCAGCATGACTCTGCACTTAAGGAACACAGAGTTTGTCCACATTGTTCTGGGTAATGGCTGTGACATGGACTCTCTGTGGAGTAGTCTAAGCTTTTGGTACAGTGGTCAGTTTGTACCACTTTGTTTTGGGGGTTTTCTCTGTGTGTGTGTGTGTGTGTGTGTGTGTGTGTGTGTGTGTGTGTGTGTGTGTGTGTGTGTGTGTGTGTGCATTTCTTCCTAAGTTGAGAATACATTTGGTCTCTTTCTCTGTCATCCCCAGCAAGCAGCAGCGGACCTCGGTGAGCTCAGAGGATACGGAGTCCGGCCGCAGTAGCCCCGACCCGCTCAGCTTGTCCCCACAGCATCGCCGCAACAGACGCAGTGAGTCTTACGCACACACACACACACACACACACACACACACACACACACACACACACACACACCCACCTCACCCACATCAAACTCTCACTCCCTCAATCTGCCAGTAATACATCAGCTGTCTTTCATTTTTACCTGAAACTGGAGAACTGGAGTCATCTAAATGAAAAGCTTATAATGGAGCAGTCTTTTCACATCAAAGCCGTCAGTGCACAGAATGTCCAGTAGAGTGCAGTAGAGATCATGTCTGTGTGTGTGTGTGTGTGTGTGTGTGTGTGTGTCAGGCTGGCCTGGAGCTCACCACTCAGTGGATATCTGTGAGGGTCTGGACGACTGGAATGGAGGCCACAGTCCTTTCCCACTGTCTGACACTGAGGAGGAGGACATTGTCCACCTGGTGAGCCCCTGACCCTCTGCTCCTGATGGAGTCATGTCGAAACAGTCAGCGTCTGACCAAGTTGTGCTAAATACATTATTAATCATTAACAATTATTATTATTGGCTGAACATCCTTTATTTTGACAGTTCTGCCTTGTGTGTAGTTTGCATTGTTTTGTATCACATCAAATCCGATAAATCTACTGTATGCCTATAACATATTACATGTATATGAAACATACATTGTATTGCAGTAGTCTGAAAAGCGTGCTCCTTCCCTCATTGCTTGTCTCAGACTCCAGGCAGGTACAGGAGCCGGGCGGACTGTCCTAGAGACGGGCCCCAGGACCTCCTCATCAGATGTGGGGACATCGTCCAGCTGCAGCGGGAGGAGAGTGAGGGCGTGTGGTCAGTAGCTGCTAATCATACTGCTCCCATATCCAGAATAAGTACATATTCAAAGGCAATGTCACCAAGGTATTTTAATATTATGCTCAAAAGCGTGTTAGAATACAATGCATTCAGGCCACAGAGTCTAACTTTTCATTGCATGCAATAAAGACTCTATACTACTAATTGCCGTCTGTCCCTGCCTAAGGCTGAGTGTGTGCCAAACGGTGATGTTAGTGTAATGTGATGCTCTCCACAGGATGGTGAAGAACTTGAGTCGCCGGCAGGAGGGCCACCTCCAGGCCTCCACCCTGCAGCACATCCTGGCAGACAGCAGCAGAGGACACTCCACCCGACTGGGGGGTAGGAGGACATATTGGTATTCATAGGGGTACTTCCGTAACCCTGGTTCCTCTATCTCACATATGGGACTGTTCCCCCCCGGCTGCCCTATCACAGACGCTCCACTACCACCACATCTGTCTCTGACCGACCAATGACGTGTGACGTGCTGGGGTCCCACCCTCCCTACATCTGCACACACACACACGTCCATTTCACGTCATTCTTACGTTTGCCGGCGTTCATTCCCATATGTGAAATACCGAGTGAACATTGCCCAGATGACCATATAAAGCTCCTCATGTTTCTCTACAGAAGTACACAAAACGGACATGTTACCTCCCTAATCCTCTCTACTTTGGAGAATCTTTTTTAAAGGAACATCGTACTGAACATTATAAATGCAGTTATTCCCTCAGATAGATTTTCATGTTAAGGCTCCAAGCATAATCTGCTGTCAGCTGTATTTTTTCAGATTCTGAGTATTGTGTCATTTGTGTTCCATATGCCCTGCAGAGCCGGGGAATCTGAAAGCGCGGAAGCTTAGCTCGCCGTAGACGTGCAACACCAGCGTCGGCTGCTGTGGACCAACCGCTTTGAGAGACTCTGGAGGTCTGCCAGAGAGAGGATCCTCTGGCGGGCGTTGGGACAGAGGCTACTGCAGTTTCACCAGGAGGGGGACATTGCAGGACCTGCGGTGTGAGGCTCTCCAGGAGGGGACCGGACACCAAACACACTCTCCCAGTGATGCCATGCGGGCCCTGCTGGAAGGACAGGTAGCTATGGTGTACTGGACTCACATGTGGTGAAGGCCTACTCTCTCTGTGGTGCAAGGGTTTGCTCAAGAACACTGTTGCTCCAGATAAGGAGGTGAGGTAGAACTATCTCAGCTAGTTCCTCTCAAGAGACCCTCCACCTTACTGTGCCCTCCGTCACCACCATCCAGACTCCCCTCACTCAGACACCGGGCCCTGGACCCTGGAGTACTATAGAGAATTTCTCAAATACCTGCATATGATGTGTTTTGTTCATTATGTGCAGGAAATGTGTTGTCTTATTAGTGTGTCAGTGTGTATGCATGTGTGCCTGTGTGTGTGTGTGTGTGTGTGTGTGTGTGGGTGGGTTTTGATGTCACCGAATGCGACTCAGATGTTTTGTGAAGTTTTTGCTTTACCTGACTTTTGTAATGCGTTTGTCTATTTCATGTGGACATTTTAACCAGTGGTACTTGTGTTTGTATGCGTGTTGTGCTGGGTGTCTCTTCCTCAGCGACTGCCGAGGTTCCACACCCAAAAGCTCACCCAGAGCTCTATGCCAAACCATGCTGTGCCATAATGCCTTTTTATTCCTTGTATTTTGGCCTCTCTCTCACTTTCGCTAGCTAAATGTAGAATTTGCCCTGCTGCGGAACTCTTGCGCTATAACTTGTGTTTGACCTCAGACGTTACTGTAAAGGCACTTTAAAAGCTGTAAAAGAGATACTGGAAACCAACAGCTTTATGATATTTTGTTTGAGCTTGGTCACACACTAATGCTGCATGGGGGCTTCATTCCCAGGGTCCTTGGGAGACAGATATGCACGCCTAGATTTCACACTTATCCACATCCTCAGATACTTCTCCCACTTGCACAGATACTCAAATATCTCTCTCTCTCTTTCTTCTCTCTCTCTCTCTCTCTCTCTCTCTCTCCCTCTCTCTCCCTCTCCTCCTCCCCCCATTACTATAGCTTATACACATATCCTTCAAATGGAAAATAGGTTTTGGTTAAGATCTTGCCTGTCTACTTCTGTTACTGGTTTGTCGACTGCAAATAAGTTCACGTTTGGCAAACCAACCCCTCTACTTAACAATAGATGAAGAACTGAAATGGGATTTGGACATCTGAAGGTCTCCACCACCGACTGATTCCACGTGACTTCTCCTCACAGGCTGACACGTCTTCTACTTCAGCTGTAGAGTTGGTGTGCCAGTAAAATGTGGCACACACATCTCCCCCTCTATCTCCTACTTCAGAGGAACAGAGAGGCTGATCGCGGCATGTGCCGCTCCTCGACTATCACCATATTATTAATCTTAGGCTTTCACATTATACAGGATCATACAGCAAACATGAAATATACCCACTGTGTCGAACACTTAATTAAATATTGATTGCAGACTTATATGAATTTACCACATCAAATCAAGCCCCCAGTTGGAGGGTGGAGGGCCGCCTTTGATACGCTGGCGTTTGAAGTGGAAATGAGGCCAGCGGAGCGGCAGGCATGGCTGCAGAGTACACATTTGTGTGTTATTAATTTATTTATTTTGCTATCAAGTTGTTCTCTCTCAGCGTGAGGCAGGGCTTCATAAGACTCCTTAAATTACATCCTCTGCGCACCGCCACAGCCTTCTCTTCTGACTGGCAATGCGACATCACATCTCTTTTTTTTACAGGGAGGATGCAATATGGCACTTTCAGCTTTCCAACACTGCAGGTTTCCCTCTTTTTTAAGCATCAAATGTTGATGTTCACAAAACGGAGACAAATATAGGCTCAAAAAATGCTGTTTATCCTGACAAGCACCATAATGCTTGTTACTAGGCAACTTTTTTTGTGTGGAGAAAAATGCATGGCACTTTACGACCTTTGACAGGTTTGTATAGCTCCAAATATGTTGTTAATAATTTAAACAAACTCTGTACAGTCTTTATTGTACGACAACTGGACTGTTTGTAATAAATATATACGTTGACATAACTTGTAGCCTCCTTAGTTCTTTAGTGGGATTTAGGCTTGAGTCACCACCAAGCTGTCACCCTTTGAAACATCTTCTCAAATGATGAAAGCATGCCTTCTCCAAAAGAGCACTGCAGTGCAGTGGCTGTTGTTGAAGTATTGGGATTTTTTTAAGAAGTAGGGCAGATACCTTCTTTGGTGTCAGATATTTTTACATCGCTCACTTTTTTTTCGGAGCCCATTGTTGATGTTTACTCCCTTGGTTGTAGAAAGGTTTAAAGTCAAGGTGATGCAAATGTCTTTTAAACACACTGTCCTACTCAAGCTCCTACAATGACAATACTTAAAGGAGGAATATGAAGAATGTACATGTGACTTATATGGTTTGCCTGAAAAACATTACTGTATGTGCTTTATAGTTTAGTAAAAATAGTACCATCAGACGTTAGTCAAATGTTAAACGCATCACTGGCTAGCAGATTGGATACTTACCGTGTCAATTCAACCTGTGCAGTGATTTAGTGACAGTGATTTAGACTTCAGAAGAGACTGTTGCAGTATTGACTCGGTAATTCCTTAAGGGGACTGCAAGCCATTTCTCTTCATAATCCATTCGTCTGATCAAATTTAATTAAACTCTTGAAGGAAAAATGAGACAGTTTGTCACAGAAGGATCAATAAATGCAATATTCATCTGACTTAATGACTCATGACAAAACAATTTAATGTGACGACTGATAGGGTCTGGCCTCCTTCAGTGATGGATGCCCTCTGTGTATACCTGTGGGTACTGAACCCTAGTGTGCACACTGAAGTGTGTAATACTTCTCATGGATGAATGATCACACTGTACATGTATATCTGCATTATAAATCTGTCATGTTATTCTGTCCCCCCACAGAACATGAAGCATTGTAATCAATGGGGTCTGTCAGAAGACAAATCAGCTCAATGTGAGGCCATTTAGATTTTTTAATCCATATCTTACAGACAAATATCAAATACACGCCTGCATTCCATTTCAAATGGGGTAATTCTTTTTCTTAATATATAAAGCCATATTTACTCCAGGATTGAGATGAATCACCATTTATAAAGCTACTGCAATATGTATTAGTCCTTCACACACAGTGCAGGGAGACGCAGTTGGACTCTAGAAAGTCAAATGGAGGGGGGGGGGGGGGAGTAGGGTTATGGGTCCACCATGTTCACAAGCATCTTTCTGCTCAGACCCATGACGTAGCGCATCCAGCTGTAGTAGTGTGAGATGCGCGTGTACACACCGTACTTGCCCTGCTTGGCACACTCCTCGCCCCAGCTCACGATGCCCGTCAGGAACCAGGTCTCCCGGTAGCGCATGGTGTGGGGGCCCCCGCTGTCGCCCTGGCACGCGTCCCTGGCCATGTGAGAGTAGCCGGAGCAGAACATGAAGTAGGTGATGCGGTCGCTGCTGCTTTCCTTGCACTGCGTGCGCTCCACATAGGGCAGCTCCACCTTCTGCAGCCGGCTGGACGTCTGGCCCTGGTAGCGCATGCGGCCCCAGCCACTGACCGTGGCCTCGTCCCCAGAGCGGAGCAGGGACTCCGTGAAGGTCTTGGGCCCCAGGCAGATGGGCCGGGCATACTGGGAGAATTTGATGGGGGTGGCCAGACGCAGCAGCGCCACGTCGTGGTTATAGGCGTTCTGAGCCGGCGCGTAGAGAGGGTGGACGTGGCGCTTGGACACTTCCAGGTCCTGTTCGTGTCCCTCAGTCCTGTGGACATCATGCTCACCTGAGGATTAAAGCACACAAAACACCACCCATAAGCTATACACCACTTCTGCCAGGCTAAATTAGTGGTCTGTGGTCTTTGTGCAGCCCTAAATCTGAGAGGGCGGTGGGTGCCAGCTGGGGGGAAGTTTCATGGTGAGGGTCATAGGGTGTCTCATCTTACCCACTCTGACAAAGAACGATCGCTCCGGTGCGTCCACCAGACAGTGAGCAGCAGTGACCACCCACTCCTCCCCCACGATGGAGCCCCCGCAGAACACCGCCCCCGTGGAGCGCATCACCAGCGCCACCTCAGGAAGACATCAAATCAGACGAAATCATCACCATGTCTGCAGACACTTCCAAAATATAATGTATGGCAGCTGCTCTTTTACATCTATGAATGTCATGTATCTGCAAACTGAAGTTGGCTTTGAATTATTTAAATTGCCATTTAGTTTTATTATATTAGTTCAGTCATCATAAACTAAATTATGAAAATAATAATAACTCATGATGTATTAATTAGCTATAAAGCTTATTACTAGGTATTCAATATTATTACATTCTACTATGTCATTCCAGGCTTCTGAGTAATGCACAGCTTGTCATGTTGTCATGCTGCAATGACCTTACTTGGACCTTTTTACTGGACATAGCCATAGACATTTAGTCTAATTAGCTAACCAATGACCTTACTTGGACCTTTTTACATAGCCAGTCTAATTAGCTAACCAATGGGATTATTTTTAGGATTACGAGTAAGTAGTAGCTGTACATATGGTTATTGTAGTGAATTGGAAATAAGTAAACGTGAAGAATAATATCCTTACCTGCCATGGAATCTCCCCAGGTGTGACCTCTTCCCCACCAACAATGCGCAAATGATTGTTCTTGCCGGTAGAGGAGTCGTCGGTGTTGGTCATGGGTGGCTGGGTGTCCGTAGGAGCTGGTGTGGTGTTGGTGATGGGTGGCTGGGTCTCCGGTCGTGCTGTTGCGGGCTGCTGACTCTGGTGCACCCACTTGGGTAACTTGCTGTGCGAGGGCACCAGTCTGCCCCCTTGGGTGCCAGAGATGGGGAAGACGTTGGTGGCCGTGATAGTGATGGTGTCCGTGGTGGTGATGGTGTCCGTGGTGCTGTTGAGAGGACTTGAGAGAGTGGTGTTGGTGGTGTTGGTGGAGTTGGTGGAGTTGGTCTGCAGTGTTCGCACCGCACCACTCAGACGGACAACCCTCTTGTCATAGCCACATGGCCAATCTCCTGGAGTGCACACACAACAAGTAGATTATTATGTTTTCTAGTGATTAAGATGTTACACTATGCACAGCATTGGGCATAGGTACGTATAACACATAAACACACTGGAATTTATGATGAATATATATCCATATACTAGTGCTATAACAGAGAATGTGAGCTTGAGTCACTATGCAAACAAATAAGTTTTGTCTGACAGCTAGTTAAGGGATAAATGCGTCACCCTCTGGCTCACAGGTCACCCCGTCCTCGGCCAGCTTGTAGCCAGTAGCGCAGTGGCACTCCGCTCCATGCCTTCCCACCACGTCACAGAAGTGCATGCAGCCGCCATTGTCCACATCACACTGCCTGGCCAGCTCTGGACAAACACAAAACATATACCGGTAGGTAGAAACAAACAGCTTCACCCGGTGACATTTTGTTAACCTTCCCTTTTCAGGATGTTCATTTTAGAATTTTAATCACAGACCATAATACAGACAAGTTTGCAAACTTTTTGAGAGTGAGACCACTTTTGAGAGTAGAGTTGAACACAACTCTAAAACCATATTCTGATGGAGAAGGTCACATTTCCTGTATATGTGTGTAACAGACTGTAAATGACCGTAACAAAAACAACATATGAAAATCATGCTTATTTATTCATGCCTGACCGGACTCACCAATCTCACAGTCACTCCCAACGTAACCTGTCCTACATTTACAAATATATGCCCCCATCTGGTCCTCACAGGACCCTCCATTCTTGCACGGAGATGATTTACACTGGTCTCCATCTGAAAGACAATCCACCGTTCACCTCCAACTCTTTTAGCACACACAAGCAGACTTGTAGCCAGCGCCCAAACTCATTATTCTACTCTGCTGAAGCACACACTGTGATGTCCCTCTGTTTGAGTAAACATGCTTAAATGGCTCATTGTATTGAATTCACTTACATGAGTTACAGTGCACAATATTGCAATGTATTGAATTGTGCATTTTAACTATTATTTGTTTAGAAAACTGAGGTGTATGAATGAAAAAGATTAAAACACCTGCTGAATTAGACATATATACAAGTAATATACCTGAGATATTCACCCACACAAGCACAAAACTGACTGAGTTTAAGTCAACAGCTTAGGCAATGATTAAACACAAGCCTACCTAAGTAGCTCTGCCAAAAGACCATCTGGAAAAAAAGAAAAAACATTATGAAATGCAGCATAATTCCTTTATGTTCTTGGGCTTTCCATCTCATTAACTGACCGTCTTCTCGTCATTCTCAAAGACCTCTCTGGCCTCCTCCAGGTCACAGACTTCTTCAATGCACTCGCGTTCTATGTTGCCTTCCATAAACTCCTCAAAAAAGCCTGAGTTGTGCCGCTTCTGCCTCCGAAGCACACCACTAGCCTCTGGTCTGGAGCGGAATAGTCCTGCGGTGTATGCTGGCGGCAGCTCCTGTAGGAGCACAGCACCGATGAGGAGCAGGGGGAAAGCGGCCATTCCTGATAGTTGACATCAGCTATATGGACAGTTGGGGATCACTTGACCCGATGCTCCAAAGTACAACTGTCTGTTTACAATAAGCCAGGATGACTCAGGACGCCCTCATCAATCTATGTTTGTGTAGACACAGATGAGTGTTCTCTGTGTGGGACTTCCAGATTGATCAGAACCAATCAAATGGCCTCACTGCCGGAAATATCACTGTGGACAAATTTAAAGCCAGTTGTTTTTGTTACCATGCGTCCTGCTGGCAGTACTTATCTTCAGATTTGATCTCATTATCCATCTTCAGATTTGATCTCATTATCCATCTTCATCGTTTTATCCCAAACTTGTACAAGCAATCTATGATGAAGTATTTATCCACATGTTTATGATGCCATATCAATGTCTGTATTATGGGCATTTTATAGGCATATACTGTATCATACGTAATAGTATTAAATATGATACTGTATTGTATATATTACACACACTCCTTTTTCCTCTTAACTAAAATGGGGATTGGAAAACTGGAGGAATGGAAGTAATTCAGTAACTCAATTCAAGATGCCAAGACTGTTTGATAGTAGTTCATAATGTTTATGTGATTACACTAGAATCCTCTAGGTGGCACACCTGCCCCAATAAACAGATTTAAATCAATGTTTGGAAGATAAAACTGGAGAGATTTCACAGCCGTGACAAATCATCTTGGTGTTTGAACTAGTATCATTATTTACAATAACAAAACGTCCCCTTAGAATTATAAGGTTCTATCTGACATTTTTGTCAAAATTGAGTTATTTACATATTCTTATTCTGTGACACCTTAAGAAGATGAGGTGAGGTGTTTCTTGTAGTTGTATGCATTTTTGGACATTATATCTAAACAGGTTTTTTCCGCTTATCAGTATGACTCTATGGAATTCTAAGACTTTGAAGCTCAATATCTCAGAACTACTCAGAACGTAGATAGAACCTTATAATTCTAAGGGGACAAAAAGGGGAAAACGTGATCCATACATGAATATCTAGAACAGCCACTGTGCCTTGGGGAGTCAACACCATGCAATTTCATGAGACTTTCCTTGAGGTATAATGTTCTGGTGTTATGGCATTATCCACACAAAATATTCCTTGAGTGTTGAATCACTTTGTTATTTTCATGTCCTTTTTTTAGTCTTATTTATCTGGTGGGTAGAAGTATTAAATTATGGGAGGCCAATCATACCCAAGAAGGAAATATACCCAGAAGCATTCAAGGTCAACACAGTGCGTTCAAGGTCAACAAACTTTTTTTGAGGCTTATGTGGGATTAGACAGAGAGGGAATGCAGAGAGTAATGGGAATAGAGTGTGCTCCCCTCTCAGCTCTGGAGGGCAATCAGTGGGGATGCTCCCTGCCTCAGTGGCTTGCTGTTCTATTCCCATTCCCCACTCAGTCAATCAGAGCCCTCTCCAGTCCCCACACCGCACGAGCTTCACCAAAGTAATGAAGGCGTCAGCCTGAGGGATGGAGAGATGGTTATCTCTCTCTGTCTCTCTCTCTCTCTCTGTCTCTCTCTCTGTGTCAGGTCTCTTACTATCATCAGTCGCTTCTCCAGTGTCCAGCAGTGACAGGGCGGTGGGGATGGCGCTGACTCAGCAGGCCTTAGGGCGTCTCCGCGCCCCTCAGCTCCTCTTTCATTATCCTTTATCGGCAGCCCAGCCATCCCTCTCCCCCTCTTCCCCACACCCCCTCCACCTCCACCCCACGGCTGGAGCGGCCTCTCTCCTCCCTCTGCCTCCCCTTGCCTCTCTCCCCGCACCCCAAGGAGTCCCCTGGCAGCTCCCGCGGAGTCGTGTATCGACCACAGGCATTTATATTTCATTGGGTCATTACTCTGATGAATTATTCACCCTTAAGTAATTAACACTGCTTTCCCCTTTGACTCAGAGAGCCTATAGTGCCGCGGAGACGGCTACAATAACAAAATGTTGAGGCCCTTTCCAATTCCACGAGGGGCTGTGGGTGACAGCCACTTTGAGAGAGCGTCTGTGATTGACAATATTCCCTTACACAGCACCCAGTACAGGCAGACAAACCGGCTGGAGGGTCCATGTTGAAAGTTTGTGTTGTCTATAGCAGAGTCTCAAAGTGTCCGGTGTAGCCCAGAGGATTTTGTTTATATTTTAGCAGGCTGTACTAGAGATCTTAGTCAGATAAGGGAACCTTACTGTGCAGCTAAAATCTAATGTCTGGTATACACCACCATGAAGGTGAAGAGGGGGGAGGGAAAACTAGTCCCTGCAGTCGATATATGAGCAGTCTGTTTTTTTTTTTTTTTTATAATTTTTTTATTGAAAAACCATGAGTATTTACAATGACTTATCAGCAAAGTTATAAAAGATTTTTCTTCTTTTTTTCCTATTTATACACACAAAACACCCCCCACCCATCCACCCACCCACCCCGACTGGACCAACACAACAACAATGAAAATAATAAAGGAAAAGGAAATGTTTAGTTACAAATGTCTATGAATAGACACACCTAAGTAAAATTAAAACACAGATACATGAATAGGGTTTCAATGAGGGACAAGATGACTTCAAAGCTCTGTATGACTTATTAAATTATGCCTTAATCTCTATCTCTGAACTCTTACAGTATTTAGTCCATCAATGTGTTGGGAAGCTCTTGAAGATTACCAAAGTATGTCAAAAGAGGTTCCCAGACTAACTGAAATTTGTCTGAGCATCTTATCGCAAATTTTATCTTCTCCAAATGTAAGAATAGCATTACATCTTTCAACCATTGTGCTGCTGTGGGTGGTATATTAGATTTCCAATGAAGCAGAATTTGCCTTCGTGCCAGCAAAGAAACAAATGCTATGATGTTGAGTTGTATCTTGGTCATGCTTGTTTCCTCATATACTACACCAAATAATGCTATCATTGCACAAGGTTGTAAAGTGACTCCAAGGACTTTAGACAGAGCAGTCTGTTTTAAGCACATTGTTTTAACCACATTGATTGAGAAAAAATGGAAAAAATTAAAAAAAGAGAAAAAAATCTGCATCTTGTTTCATTTCAAAACATTGTCATTGTCACTCAAGTATTTATCCTCACCACTGTCACTGTCTTTTTTAATATTGGTGTACATCTCCTCAGAGCCTTCACACCTGCAAAGTTGAGTGAATGGTAAGTTGTTACTCTTGCAAAAACACCATATACTGCATTGGCTGGCAAGACAACAACACACAAGTTCCATAACAGCCTCTGGTGCTGGTGGAAGTTTTGACAGAACAGAAGCCCATTGCCCATCAACAATTTGTCTCCATCCCAGTGATAGTGAGTCAAGAATCTTTGGAGCAGGCACTGTATCTTGTGCCCAAACATTTGCTTGCCTGTGTGCTCTCAGAATTTCAATTTCAATTTAATTTCAGTTATAGAGCGTCAAAACATTACACATGTCTCATGGTGCTTACAGAGTGTTAAACATTCGGACAGAGCCCTTGAGTAACAGGGGCGAGGAAAAACTCCCAAAAATTCGAGAAACATATAGGATGAAACCTCAAGCAGATCCACGACTCAAGGGCCTGACCCTTCTGCCTGGGGTCAGTTACAGGACAGTAAGGTCTATATACAGAGAATAGAACATGGTATTTAGAGCCACCGGAGGTATACATCCCAACTTGCAAAAAGTCATTTCAGGGAGGCATCACGAAACCCCCCCCCCAAAAAAAATATGTAGATTTGGTAGTTTGGTCTTTTCATGTAGCCTTGGCAACTAGCCATCTAGTAGGCTATAGGCCTGAATAATATGCACATGAATTGACACTTGTTAAACTCACCTCAACATGTCTTTTGCAATCATTTAACCCGCTGTGGGCAATGCTAAAGTCACTGTTTACAAACAGTGCAGCGTGCAAGACTAGGTCCATCATTATGTTTTACTCTTATGAGACAAGGGTAGCCTACACTTTGAAATGGGTCTTACATTTTCCTTTTTTTGAGGCACTGACTCTACCATGACGCTCCTGTTTCTACTGAACTGATTAATTAAGTTCGGGAGAAAAGACATAAAAGCCCGCCTACACTGAAAACTGATTGGTTGATTTAGCGAAACAGGCCAATCAGGATGCTCTCTGTCTTTGATGCGCTCAGACACACACGCACCACCTCTCTCTCTCTCCCCTCGTGTGCGCGCTACACTCAGATGCACACGCGGTCTCGCATGTGCGCTCTTGATCGCTCACTCTAGATTCCGGGAGATTTTATCTAATTTGCGGGCGTCAGGGAGCCGCTATCAATATGCGGGAGACTCCCGGAACTTCCGGGAGACTTGGGATGTCTGTATATGTTACAAAGTGGTTGTATGGTTACATAACCAGTATGATAATGCATGAATCCTATTTAGTGTTAAGTTCAAATAGTCCAGTGTAGGGGATGAATTGTCCATAGGAATTAGGAGTCGTCATTGGCCAAATAGTGGGTTGCTAGGCTGCGCGGGCAGTAATCCGAGCATGGGGACAGCAATAGGCGATGGTAGGGCAATCATAGGGATGGGATTTCCCTAGTTCCCAAGTTTTTCCACTCCCTGGTTGGGTTTTAGAGTTTTAAACATGTTCCACCGAAGGGCTTTAGCTGTTTGAAAACCATGTTTTGAGGAGCTGACACATACATTTCTCACATCCAGCTAACACGTCTGGAGATGGATGAGGACCTACTACAAGCCTACAAAGTGTTTTAATGACACCATCATGACTTGATTGACTTGAAACAGAAACCTTTCCTTTCCCACGGGATAAACAGTAAATGGCGGGACAAACGGTTGACTTTCAATTTCCTGATAGGATAGGATACAATAGGATACCCGATAGGTCTACCGACTCTATACATGATGTGATTGGCCTGAGCGAAGTTTGGTTTTTCCACCTCACAAGCCAACAGAGAGTTGCTAGACTACCCTGACTGCATTACATTTGATGTAGATGTAGGCTGTATCTTTTGTCGACGTTCTCCAGTGCCCATGATAATGAGACTGTCTTTGTTGATGTCTGGTACCCTGCAAAGGGCAAGCACCAAGACATCTGTGTGACATGTAGATATATGGGGTTTTGCCAAAATGACGTACTGTTACTGCCACCTTTGTGTGTGTGAACTGTGACTGGCAGTTTACATAGTTCAACAGCTTTATGACCAAGGTAGAGGATGAGGTTGGCTTTGGTTTCCTTCGATCCCAGGAAAGCTTTTAAGTCTTTGATTGGTGTAGAGTCTTGTATTTTGTATCCCTTATCATGTGCTTTTCCCATTGTATGGACCTGTCTCGTCTTGTCTTTCATGGAGTTTGTGATGGTATAGTTGTTATAAGTATATGTCATTGTACCCTCGTGCCTTACTTTCAACATTTTCAAAGAAGTAAGAAGTATTCTGCCAGATCTTGGCAACAGTTTATGTCACTTTTCCTGACAACCATCTCCTGCACAACTCAGCCATGCCATCTATTAAGATGCTATCCAATGTGTGTGTTAATTGCACTGAGCTACTCTCTGTAGATTGTACAGAGAATGCTGTTTCTGAAACCAGTCACAATTCATGGATGAAGGCAGACTTAGCTGTAGTGGGCAGCATTAGGCATGCATATAATCAACAAATTCATATGTTCCCACAATTTCCTGAAAGTCCTGTTAACAGAATTATTGAAGACCAAAGAGCTCATTGTGGACTTCAGGAAGACTAAAGCTAGCACACACACCCATTCTCATCAATGGGACTGAAGTGGAGTGTATCACCAGCTTCAGATTTCTGGGTGTCCACATCTCTTGGACCTCTCTTGGACCCTCAACACCTCTACCCTGATCAAGAAGGCTTTCCAGCGTCTCTTCTATCTGAGGAGGCTAAAGAAGGTCCACCAGCCTCCTCAGATCCTGGTGAACTTCTACCCCTGCACCATCAAGTGTATCCTTACCAACTGTGTCACAGTTTGGTATGGCAACTGCTCTACCCACAACCGAAAAGCACTGCAGAGGGTGGTGAAAACTGCCCAACGCATTCCTCACTCCCCTGACTAGGGTTGGGTATCGTTTGGGTTTTATCCGATACCGGTGCTAAATCGATACTTTTAAAACGGTGCCGGTGCCGAAACGGTGCCTGAACCGGTACTTTGTTTTTAAAATGTTTTAAATTAAAATGGTCTAAAGCATGAATTGCTTTTTTTTTATTATTGATAAGACAAATTTGAACATGAAATTGAACTGGCATATTCAATTTATAATATCTCATTGCTCCTACGAATAATACATTTAAATGTTAAAACAGCTTGCCATGCATGCACACACAATGGTAGGCTAAAGCTCTGCTTTCAAGTTTACCCAGTGTGGGCGTTTTGCCATAAGGTATGTTAAAATCGCTTGCCATAAAACTGCCAGGTCATGGACAGGGCATTTGCAAGCAAGCTAATCTACAGGGACTCTACTTTCCAGTTAATTCAGTGTGTTCCC
The DNA here is from genome assembly GCF_018492685.1 of Alosa sapidissima. NCBI lineage: Eukaryota > Metazoa > Chordata > Actinopteri > Clupeiformes > Clupeidae > Alosa > Alosa sapidissima. The sequence continues at coordinate 4,010,592 of NC_055976.1, forward strand.
AAATGCTTCAAGAAGTTTCATGTCTTCCCCCATAACACGCAATAGTTTTGAACATGTTAGGCTACATGTCGGTGTTGAAGTGTTTAGATTCCCAACGCTAGCCTGGTAGCCATTTTAACAGCAACTATGGGATATGCGCTAACACCAGTCAGCTGAGTTTAATTAGCGATAATGTACGGAGATGGTTTCGTAGCCTCTTTGACAGCTCAGTGACAGTGACATCAGGTATGTAACCTACATATTTATGTTTTTGCCAGCTAACTTTTAACATAATCTTCATATTCATTGCTATATGGGCCTCATGCACATGAAAGATTAATATCATGCCATTATGTTGTTTAGAACACACTTTGAAATAAAGGTTTCACCTTATAACTTTGCTGATAACATTTTAAATAAATGCCAGTTAGCGCATTAGCAAGGATATTGTGTAACATAGGCCTACTGTTGATGTTGTTTCATAGCCTTTTGCTTGTGTGTAGTTAGGCCCACTGCTAGATTTTGACAGGAGCTCGTGATATCGCTTTAAAGTAAGCTACTTGGGCTCACACAAGCTGTCAAACACTGTCCATCCACTCTCCTAGTGCACCCCTCTGGTTTATACATCCAGTGTTTGTGTTGGGTAACTGTATCTGGATGTGTTGCTATCAGAGCAAGACGTTAGAGATGGCGCATGACATGCAGCGATGCCTATTAAAAAAAAAAAAAAAAAAAAAACGCTATTTAAGCACCGAAATGAGGCACCGAAATCCACTTTGTTATTCGATGCAGTTACTACCGTTTGCGTCGGCACCGGTGCCATATTAGAACCGTGTTTCGGTGCCCAACCCTACTCCCCTCCATTGAGGCCATCCAGGGCTAGTGATGCTTGCATAAGGCGCACAGCAGGTTCAGAGGAAGCTTCTTTCCTGCAGCTGAAGTCTGGCTCTCCATCCCAATGACAACCAACCAACTAAGCCCACCCCACCCACCCCTGTCCAATGCCTTTACTCTAAACCTCTCTACTTTATATAAATCAACTGTATACTACTGTCTACACTGCAGTATATTTCTTGACCTGTCTATTCACCACCTGTCTATACTTTGTATATCACATTGCACTTTTCTCCTTTTTTGCACTTCTGGTTAGACGCAAACCACATTTCGTTGTCTTCATACTTGTACTCTGCAATGACAATAAAGTTGAATCTAATCTACTCTAATCTAATCTATTGGGGTGAGTGCAGAACATTACTTTTAATTAAAATTATTATTAGGTTATGTGAAGGAAACTTTTAAATCAGTCAATGTGTTTTTCCGGGTATGCCAATAAATAGCATAATGGTGGTTACACCCATCACTGGTTGATAATCATGACATCTCATGTCACCCATGGTCATATTTATTACCTAACTCATTCAATTTTATTAGAAAATGTATGTATATAATGATAATACCTAAAATGTTTAAAAAGGCGATTATTTGCCATTTTTGGTGATATATCCGCCATCTTAGATTTTGGACCTGTGCAGTCCGGGAAAAAATTGGAAACAGGTAGTTTTGCAAACTATAGGGTCTGAAGAAGTGAAAAAACATAATTTGCAAAAATCTATATGAAATGTTCCAAACACCTTTTTTTGCTACAGTACATATCGCCCTGCACTAGGAGGTGGGGGAGGGGGGTAACCGTCCCGTCGACGGGACACTGAAAATTATGCGTTAAGCAAGCTGAGAGGTTAATGACGATCCATCATATCTTTTACACAGAATATGAGCTTTCACCCTCTGGCAGACGCTGAAGAATCCCCACTGTAAACTCAACCGCTTCAAAAGCTAATTTGTGCCTACCTCAATCAAACTGTTAAATAATGCTGCTTGAGGCTGTAGGGGCCTAGTGTTTATTATGGGGTGTGTGCAATATGTGTCACGTGCTCTACCAAGGGGTGGTACTTGTGCAATGGAATGACACTGTTATGTGCAATGCACTAATGTGGTTGACACAGCATGTGTTGTGCTGTCTTTGTCTGTATGTTTATATTGCCCATGTTGTTTTTCTGCTGTTTTGTGTTTTATTGTACTGTGTGAGCAAAATATGGCTCCAAGATTTAAAAAAAAATCTCCTATGGGACAAGAAAGTATATTCATTTCGTATTGTATCGTATCGTAATGTGGTGGAAACTACAGGGAGATCTCTATCTAAGAATACTCACACATATTATCTTGTGAAGTAGTGCAGACCATCATCTTTGATGCGAGGACTATAGGCCTACACTGCCCAGCAGGAGGGGCACCTCCATGCTAGAAGTTGACTTTAGTGCCCTGGGGCCATATTCACAAAGCCTTTTATCTTACCACTAGGAGTACTCCTAAATCGCACAAAAAGATTTTAGCTAGGAGTTTTCTCTTAAAAGTTATTCACAAAGCCTTTCAGACCTACTCTTAGGCCTAGTCCACACGTACCAAACCGATCTTTTTTCCCTCCGTCTTCCCTGGAACCGTATCAAGAATATTTGCGTCCAAACGGATCCATCTCAACACGACTCAACACGTTACTTCATATCCCAGGCCTATAGGTGGCAATGTTTCTTTACAGAAATTGACCAAATCTTGCGCTGTAGGCTATCAGAGCCCGTCTACGGAGAGGCTATACAAACAGACAGAATAGGCTACGACGAAATGACTAGTGCAAGGAAAACAGAATGGTTTGTGTGGACTTATAGTGAACTGTCAACTGTAGTCAACTGTAAAACTAATAAACTTAATTTTTACGGTTTGTGAAGGGTGCAGTCCCGTCCTTTATTTGGCTAACGCAGGTAAAAAAGAATCTCCTTTACTTTCTTTGGTTATAGGATAGTCTGCGATTCACATTAGTTTTGGTTATCACTGCAAATGCAAAGGCTAGGCGTACCCAAGTTCTAGGCCATTCCGTCGCCACATTTATAATATTGCTATAATACTTGTTAGTAACAGTCGATACTTTTGCTTGCATCAAATCACGCATTCACATTTAGTGCGCATCTAGGCTTAACATGAGTTCTAAGCGTCTTTGTATGCTCATATCTGACTTCACTATGAATGCATTTATTTAAGACATGTAAAATAAATTCATGACACCGGCACTACGCACAAATTAATGCAAAATTACACCGCACTTCCCTTAATAACTTAAGTTCTCTCGCGTCACTGACAGTAGCTAGAATGCATAAAAAAACACAGGGAAAAACAGTGTTCAGTCCATCAAGTCATAAGCTATCGGCGCTGCGCAGCATCAGTGATATTTATCCTACGGAGTGTAATCGTAGGTAATATCATATATGAAAACTATTGTTAGGCAATAGGCTATAAGTGTCAAGTCCAGGGCAGCTGAGGTGTGGCGATGATAGGCAAGTAGGATGTGCGGTTTCGCTGTCCAAACGAATTCAAAAGGGCTACGGTTTCAGATTTTTCCACTCTGGGACCAGGTTTCAAAAAAGTACGGTTTCTAGCAGTGCGTTTACAGGATTCGTTTGGACGCTCGGCCAAGACGAAGCAAAACCTCTGCGTTTAACCCAAAAAGCGTCTCCGTGTGGACGGGCCCTTAGTAAGGAAAAATGACAACTCCTAAACTAGGAGTGAGTCTTCGTTGCTATGGATGACGTCATTACTCATGCACGAGCTTGACTGAAGTGGCCACCTTGATTGGCTGATGATTGTAACGCGGGAATGATTCCAAACACCTCCCTTTCCATGATGAGTGACAGGTCTGAGAATGCGTGCGCTACACAAGGACGGAAGATGATGAATAACTGAATAAAAAGGCCTAGCCTAAATGAATGAAGAGTAGGCCTAAGGCAAAACAAATAGCCTAGTAGCCTAATGAAACATACGGATTGATGCAGTATCTTTGCAACATTATTAAATTAATCTGTCACCATATGCCTACGTTTGCAAAGAGGAGAACATTTTAATTTGATTCACAATGAAACGTTACATTTAATTTACACGTTGACAATGGGTAGTTTTGGTTGCGTTATTGCATCCCTTTTACAATGCGAAATTGTTCCCTCATGATTGGAAGCTCCTGTAGCCGCATACGCATTTCAAAACATCACAACGTGAAATGCCACAAAAAGCTGTTTGTGAATAGGTCTTAGTGAGTTAGGAGTCCTCTCGACTTCTTTTAAGCTGTCCCAGACTTAGGTGCTACTTTTAGGTCTAAAATGCTTCGTGAATTACTTTTAGTGAAAAAAATTAGGAGTCCTAAAGTTAGGAGTGACACGCCCATTATTTTGAGTTGCTCCTAAATTCGCCACTTAGGAGCTACTTTTCGCCTTAAAATTCTTTGTGAATACGGCCCCTGACCTCTATGTGTTTGTGTATTTATGTTAGCGAGAGAGAGAGTATGTTGCATGAGTCAGCTTTCACTCACGAGTCAGCTTTCGCTCAGAGCCAAGGCACGGCAACAGCTCTTATCAGCAAAGCTCTTCTCTAATCTCTTCTCTTTACTTTGTGTGTCTTTGGGGGAGCCTGGCATCTCTGGAAGACTCACCTGGCTCTCGTGAGGATGGCATGAGTCAGCTTCCACCTCCCTGACCTCCGACCCACTTTACACCTACTTTTTGTAGGTGAGGGGGCGCGCTAGTTTACTGGAGAGCTAAGGCCAAGTTGGCTTGCCACTCTAAAGTATTTTGACAGCAATGTCATGAGATAAAGGGCTTACAAAGAAATGGCTGGGCTCTGATAGGGTATATACTTTTATGTGTGCTGACAGTTGTAAGCCGCTTTCATTGCTTACATGCTTATGATGTAGCATGGTTTGGTGTTCATATCATCCATATGGTTTTCTTCTACAGTTTTGTTAATCTAGGTTTCATAAACTCTATTTGTCAATGTGTTTGTGTGCGTGTGTGTGTGTGTGTGTGTGCGCGTGTGTGTGCGTGCGTGCGTGCGTGCGTGCGCGTGCGTGTGTGTGCGTGCGCGTGCGTGCGTGCGTGTGCGTGCGCGCGTGTGTGCGCGTGTGCGTGCGTGCGTGTGCGTGTGCGTGGTGTGTGTGGTGTGTGTTTGTTGTGTGTGTGTGTGTGTGTGTGTGTGTGTGTGTGTGTGTGAGAGAGAGAGAGAGACAGTCAGTGCATGACATCTCAGTCAGCGTGTTCCTGTCAAGCTGGTTCCGGGCGTGTATACAAGATGTGCGAGGGTGAAAGCAGAGGAAGCACAGTCTCTCTGTGCGGCCTCGTTCAGCTTTAACTGAGCTGCCTGGTTTGTTTAGCTGGGATTACAGCACTGGTTGGCTGCATGCACCCTGTAAGTTTTCATGCTTTAAGCTCCTTGCGTGAAGAGGCCCAGCCAAATGTGCTTTCATAACCTGAAGTGACCTGCCAGTACGCATTCCGACAGAGTGTGTCTGCTAGAAAAATAACAATGAGCATAACCATATTTTTATATTTCATATGAATTAAAATGTATGTATATTCCGCTTTAATGAGATACTCATTTCAGCTTCTATCAATCTCCTTCACACTCCATAATTCATAATGTTTGGGGAATAGGCAGGAACTGAACAAACTGTCTCATAGTGAAATGATATGTAGCTGGTGTATTTTGATGCTCCTTACGTGTTAAAAATACCTCTCTGATTCCTGGCATTTGCTTAGGTGTGTTTGGTGGGCCGGTCCTGTCAAGCTACTTCTCTCATTGGCAAAGCTGCCTAATTGCTCTCAGGAGAGGGTGGCAAGGTCAGCCGGAAGACGCCGGAAGAGTCTCTCAAGCAGCGGTGAGGGGACATGCAGATGAGAGGCGGGTTTGGTAGCGGAGGCTATAATTACTTTCCCTCCGCTTTGAAAGTGAATATTTTTGTAGGAGAGAGAGAAATTATGAAAATGTTAAAAGGGAGGTGGCAAAAATAAGTAGCCGAAAAAACATACCCAGAATAGCGCGCTGTCTCAAAGGAACCTTGACACCATCCAAGCACCTGACTTTCTCTTTCTGTCTCTTTCTATCTATCCACAGGATCTAACTCTGTCTCTATTTAGATAAGTGAATTACAAGTGATTCACTCTGTGAGAAAAGTTTTCAGTCATGATGGCAAAGTCTGATGTCCTGTTATTAAGTTTAGCTTATGTTTATATTGTTGTGAGTATATGTGAGGGCCACAGCTTAGATGGACACAGTAGAGACATTCATGAATTAAAGCCTAATTACAAAGAAACTAATCAGCCGCCCTGGACCTCTGGCATACTAATTCAAGGTAAACCTGCTGACAGCACTGTTACTCAATTACAATGTTAGCAAAGATATTACAGCTTAAAGATAATGATCCACCAGAGGTGTTAGAATGGTGGGTGAGTAGCGCCCATTCACTCTGAGCTTTGCCAGTGTTGTTAGCCCCCCTTGACTGATCCTCAGCAGCAGGGACAGATCAAGGCTTGTGCCAAGTGTGCACATGCACAGGGGCCCTCAGCCAATGGGGGCCCTCAGATTAAAAAAGAAATTGCCATGAATTTAGACTAGATTATGCCCGGTGCTTCTGTCTGTTAATTTGCGGCAAACTGAATGGTATTATGGAACCGCGGACCGAAAGAAAAATAAAAAATAAATGTTTTCCTGATCAATAAATACTTCTTAATTCATAAAATATAGAGGCATAACATTAGGTGGAAGTGTTAGGCTATGAGTGCTCATTCAATGTGTATGCGTGTTTGCGAAAGTGAAACTGACACCGAACCACTCGTGGGTAGGTGAATGAAGTGGATTCCTGCTATGTTCATGAAAACAGCATAGGGATTGGATAGCCTAATAAATCGCGACTTGTTGTAGGCCTAACAGTATAGCTTATATCGTAGCAAATAGCCTATGGCGATGCCGATGACAGATAGGCCTACACTTATTTCACTCGTCTCGCTGTGCTGGAGTGAGCGCATAATGTGGGCCGTTGCGCTAAGAAATTAATTAGGGAGATGATCTGCATCTCCATTTACCAAACGCTATAGTTTTGCTAACATGTCCACTGTTAACGTGAAATATGTCTTCATGCATGTAGTGTCAAGCAGCAGTGAAGTGAAAACCTTATCATGCAGGTAGCCAATGTTCACGTCACCTGAGTCAGACAGAAAACGGGCCCTGCTTGCTCTGTTTGTTTGCCCCTTCCAAACTGCGTTAAAAGGGTATATTTAACAGCCAGAAAGGGTATATTTTAACCCCCGAACCCCCCGTAATACGATCAGCACCACCTCTCACAAAATACTATCAACGTCCCTGCTACCGGTCCGTCAGAAATATGAAATATGAAACAATAAAACTGTTGTCCGGTCCGTTTAGTGAAAAATAAACGTTGCGGTCAGGGGGGGGGGGGCTTTTTTGATATTGTGCACAGGGGCCCATATTTGTTTAATCCGTCCCTGCTCAGCAGAGAGAGATGTAGACCTCTACAAATGTCTCTCAAAACAATACCCCCACATGACCACACTTTCAGCTCATAAGGGATGGTTTGTGCAGTGTTTTTGAACAGTTTGTATTTGTATCAGGCAAGTGCACTTTCAAGGGCCTCTGGCATACGAAAATTAAAGCGTTGCTCACTTGACCTGAATATGGAGCAGTGGAGGGCTCTCGAGTGAATCGCTCTCAGATATGTCTTTCATGCACCTGAGCCATCTTCTTCTCCTCACACAGCGCCCCAAGTGGCCATCAGCTGAGCCTAGTGGAGCAGCCTGGGCCACACTGCTGGATGGCAGCTCCTCCTCCTCATCCCCCTCCTCTTCCTCTTCCTCATCCCCCTCCTCTTCCTCCTCTTCCTCCCCCTCCTCTGTCAGGCCCAGTGTCGGCCCAGACTATACGCAGACCTCAAGTTGTTATGATGATTCCTGTAAAGGACATGCACTGTTGTTGATATGGGCGGTCAGTATGGACTTACTGTTTGTTTGTGTGTTTGTTTGTTTATTTGTTTGTTTGTGTGTTTGTTTGTGTTTGTGTGTTTGTTTGCTGCTTCTTTTCTCTGCTTACGTAAGTGCATGATTGGGTGTGCGTTACATGAGTAAGAGAACTGATGGGTGGGCTCTGGAGTCTGCCTTACAGACTGATTGCCTCCACTGGCTTTGCGCTGTTATGACAACCACATCTGCTGGCATCTCTCCATAAATAAAAGAAGATTAAAAATGAATTTGACTCTGCAATGCTATTCCCCGAAAGCGATTTCACAGAGACTTCCCTCACACTCTACCAGGAACCTGTACACCCAGTTATATCCTATCCCATTTCTGCTGATATGATCAGAGAGAGTATTAAATGAATTAATTTGACAAAAAAAACATAAGAATTAATAGTGACTATCAGTATAAAGTGTAAAGGCAGCTTAAGTGAAACTGAATCAATTCTGCTGAATGATATTGACACTAATAATGACTGTGATATAGTCAGACACTGAGTAAAGGATTCTAGTGCATCATACACACTGCTATTAACTGACCAATCAATCGCTGGCAGTCCGACTTCAGATCAATTCATGATGCAACTCAAATGTGCAATTCACAATGGAGGCATTGGCTTTCCAAATGAAGCTGACAGGAATCCGTAGATCAGCATCAGCATCTGACTGCCGTGGAAACAACATCAGCAACACCAGAAACGGCTCCAGAGATCTGTGGATCACTCTCTCCTTCCTAACACACGGAGAACAGAGCTGCAGGCTACAAAGGCTTGGCCCCTACGTCTCGGTCCCCTGGATCCAATGTGGTATTTGGAAAAACAGTACCTCTGTTAATTAGCGCAGTCGCTGAGAGAGAGAGGGTAACATTTCACACCCATCCCCCCAACCTCACACACACACACACACACACACACTCTCACACACACACACACCATACACCACTACCCTTTCTCTCCTGCTCTCGTCACTCCAGCCTACTGACATTTAAACAATCTGCTTGATATTTAGTCAGGCAAAGACAGCACACTTACAGATATGGTCTTGATGCATTTTTCTGAAGGGAGGAAGAGAGAGACAGAGAGTCAATGCGTATGGACAGTGTTTGTGTGTTCTTGTGTCGTGACTTGAGTTTGTCAGGACCTCAGAAGTGACTCACACACTGAAGTGGAGGAGTGCACGTGCTCTTCAGTGACGGCATCATCAGAGCAGGCACAGACAACTGGGCTGTCATTTGAGCTGGAGCCACCAAGCACCCTTTACCGCTTTTACAACACCACCACCAGTGTTGTTGCTGCATGACTTGGCAGAATATGCATGTTAGAGCTTCTTTTATCAATTCAAATCTTTTGTACATTCAACTGCTTATTTGAAATTATAAAACAAGATCACAGATAATAAAAGCAATTGACATATGGCTTCAGATGGTAAATTCAACTACACATACAGTAAACTACATCACTATTGACATATAAAGTTAAATCACACTTCCTGTTTGCTGTAATCATAATTTGTTTTACCACTTCTTAATGTCACACAGCTCTTGTGGTGCCTGTGAGGATGGTGACGGCTTTTAAAAGGAAATGCGGTGAGTAAATGTAACACTAGGGGGAGCAGGATCTTGTTGCATCTGTGTAGGCTGACACAACATTTGTAAAAATATCACAAACACAGACTGAATTGAATACTAAGGTTAGCTTTTTGAATTTGAGTTTTCACTACATTCTGTCGTTTGGCTGGCATTTATCAATTGCATGTCATTTCTCTTTATTTTCCACAGACACAGACACACTCCTGTCTGGATGCACAAGCAGCATCAACTCACATCGGAGCCACTGTTGCTCCTGGACAAGGCTGTCTACAGAGTCTTGGTGTGTAGCCACTGAATGTCAAACATCAACCCACTAAAAGCAGCAAGAGGCAGAGAGAGAGAGAGGAAGAGAGAGAGAGAGAGGGAGACAGAGACTGAGAGGGAGAGAGAGATGTGGATGCTCATGCTTGGGGATATTTCTCTTTTTTTCATCATTGCTGAGCTCAGATGAACTTGTCTGCTGGAGCCACTCTGTTCACAAACTGTTTTTTTGCTTTTTTCAGAGGCCACTTTTGTCTGTAACTGTGTGTGTGTGTGTGTGTGTGTGTGTGTGTGTGTGTGTGTGTGTGTGTGTGTGTGTGTGTGAAATAAAAATAAGCCTAGTTTTTGAACAATAGTAATTTGGTTGTCATCCATTTACTTGTTTTCTTGAAACACCTTTAATGCTTTTTCTGGTATCCAATGTAAACAAATCCTTTCTCTTCACCAAAACATTTATGTAGCAGCCAACTTGCATGTGGTCCTTGGCTTTGACATCTGTACCGTGCAATATCACTGCATTCAATTTACTGCCCCTTAAGCCTACTATATTTTTGTACCCTACCCCTGACCATTTGTACAGCAAACGTGTGAACAAGATTGCGACAGAGCGAGGCTGCTGATCCCCTGTGATTTCCTCTCCGAGAGTAAATCACGGCGACCTGACAAAAGAGGCGTGCGCCGCTGTTTAATATCCCCCTGCTTCACAATTTCATCCACACTGACCAAAAGGTCAATAGATCAGCCTTGCGGCCAAAATAAACTGCTCGGTGGTGACACAGTGACCATCTTCAGCTGTGTTAGGTCAGTTGAACTGAGCATAGCTTAGGGAGGTGAAGTAATTGTGATGCCAAGCTGTGCTCTTTGACCTTTGTCAGGACAATAATTTCTATGTGACCCTAGCTTGACCTAAGCCAAGCCTAACCTAAGCCACCATGTCAGGAAGTTTTCAATAACAGATAGTCATGCTACAAAGAAGTAAAACACTAACACAGCTACGGTAATAGTGATGCCAAGTAATTAGTTGCTCTCAATATTGTTTGGGTTCTATTGATGATCCCCTTGAATCATTTAGAGCCCGACCTTCATTACAGACCAGTTTTGTCACTGGAACCGATTAAGCCTATTGCCTCTCTGGGACGACGATTAACTTACTATGTATCATTTACTGTACAACTCATTTGCAGTAATTGTGGAATTCCTTTCGGGAGAGCTTATTTGAAAACAACGTCCCATGGTGTGCCCCCCCCCCCCCCCCCCCCCCCGCCCCCCTACACACACACACACCACACCCCATATTTATCTTAGAACAAAAGCCCACTCTAGACTCAAAGCGCATGGAGCGTACCGCTATCAATGCAGTAATGAAAATAATGGAGCTAATATTATTCCCTTATCACCCGGCTCCAGATCGCAGAGCCACAAGCCTGAGTTCTCAAACAGAGGCATCCAGCTGAAACCCCCTGGTGTAACTGCAGATCATAAATCACTCCCATCCCTCTCATTCCTGTGCTCCTCTCTGGCCCAGAAAAAAATGTATTTATTTTAAGAACCAACCCTCTCCGACTGGGAACACCAAATCCCAGTGAAATGCGATGTACCTATTTGCACAGGTTGTTATTTCAAAAGCTGGAATGGAATGAAATTTAAGTCTATTCATAGGAATTAGAATTGAATTGGAATCATCTTTCAAGAAAAGTCCAAGTGAAAGACATATTTTTCTTCAATAGGCCCCTCTGGGATGGAACTGGGATGTAGACTCACAGCTACAGCCAGGGACGGATCAAGGCTTGTGCCAAGTGTGCACGTGCACAGGGGCCCTCAGCCAATGGGGGCCCTCAGATTAAAAAAAAAAATTGGCATGAATTTAGGCTAGATTATGCCCTGTGCTTCTGTCTGTTAATTTGCGGCACAACTGAATGGTATTATGGAACCGCGGACCGAAAGAAAAATAAAAAATAAATGTTTTCCTGATCAATAAATACTTCTTAATTCATAAAATATAGAGGCATAACATTAGGTGGAAGTGGTAGGCTATGAGTGCTCATTCAATGTGTATGCGTGTTTGCGAAAGTGAAACTGACACTGAACCACTCGTGGGTACATGTAGGTGAATGAAGTGGATTCCTGCAATGTTCATGAAAACAGCATAGCGATTGGATAGCCTAATAAATCGCGACTTGTTGTAGGCCTAACAGTACCTTATATCGTAGCAAATAGCCTATGGCGATGCCGATGACAGATAGGCCTACACTTATTTCACTCGTCTCGCTGTGCTGGAGTGAGCGCATAATGTGGGCTGTTGCGCTAAGAAATTAATTAGGGAGATGATCTGCATCTCCATTTACCAAACGCTATAGGTTTGCTAACATGTCCACTGTTAACGTGAAATATGTCTCCATGCATGTAGTGTCAAGCAGCAGTGAAGTGAAAACCTTATCATATAGGTAGCCAATGTTCACGTCACCTGAGTCAGACAGAAAACGGGCCCTGCTTGCTCTGTTTGTTTGCCCCTTCCAAACTGCGTTAAAAGGGTATATTTAACAGCCAGAATTTCGAAATTTTCCCGGGGAGACACCCCCGAACCCCCCGTAATACGATCAGCACCACCTCTCACTGCTACCGGTCCTTTTTTGATATTGTGCACAGGGGCTCATATTTGTTTAATCCGTCCCTGGCTACAGCCTCTTCAGTTGCCTCTGCTTCCCCTCACAGGGTCTGCTGAGAGGATGATGCTTCTGACATCACAGCTATCTCAAAGCCTGACCTGTTCAGGATCAACTCTTATAAGAGAGTGGCTTCCATCAAGCAGTCTGTTTTCTCTAGTTTTGAAGTGTGCTTCATGACCCTGCACTTGAGCAACCTAATAATAACAACTTATCTTTAATCTACATTTGCTATAAGGGCACTTTAAGACCCATGGTCTTAAAGGTCCAGTGAGGTCCAGTACAAGAGCTGCCTCTGCTGAGCTGAAGAGCTGCCTTTGCTGTTGTAAGTAAGTAAATTTAATTTAATTTATATAGCACATTTCCTTCCAAAGTGCCTCACAATAAAATAAAAGACAGAGTTTAAAAGATTGTTCCAACACCAAATTACAACTGATACTTTCAGACAAAAAAAAAAGAAAAAAAAAAAAAATACCTCCAGCCAGCAGCCAGAAACAGACATACAGTCATAATGCAAATAAGATCTCCATCCAGACAGGAACAGACATACAAACAAATACAATCTCCATCCATAGTTCCCACAGGTTTAATGGCTGTTGAATGCAAGTCTGTAAAGATGAGTTTGGTCTTGAGGAACTGTTCCAGAGGCGCACGTGGTGCATGGATACTGAAGGCACGTTTACCTTTCTGTGTCCTGGTGTGCTGGAGATGCAGATCTTAGTGATTGTAGGGGTGTTAAGGTTTAACATGTCTGTTCCATAACTTGGAGCAGGGGCTGGTCTGTTGTGGGACTGGTCTGCCAGTCATGGTTGGTATAGTCTGTTTCAGGGCAGGCTATCCTCATGATGGTGCTGACTGGCGTCCACATCCCTAAGTTAACCTTCCATTGCTCGTTGATGCCTCCTTCTTTCTCTGCCATCTCTCTGATATTTGACTACTGTTGTCACATGTCATTTTTAATCTGCAAACTACTGTTTCTCTTTCAGCATTGCTTGCTACGCTGATGGCCATGATCATTATTTTGCACCATCATAATTTACGCTTGCATAGACAAGACAATCTATCAAAATACCTAATTCCAATTCTTATTATTTTTCTCCCTCTCACTTTAGACTCTCTGCTGCAAGGTGTTGTGCCCAGTTTCGTGCTGCCCCTTCTATCACTTCCAAACCTCTACTACTACATCACACACAGTTTACCCATCTAAAACTACCCATTATTCTTCTAATATGATCACAAACATCTACTATCTGTTCTATTAATATAAATAATAGTATATATAATATATATATATATATATATGACTACACAAATATCCACATGATAATTCTATTTACATTCTGGTATACCTTTTTACCTCCCTACCTTTTATCTCCCTCTCTACACTCAGAAAACTGTGTGTATGTCTGTCCTACAAGTGTCCCATGTATGGTAATATGCTGTCCCTCTAGCCATCTCTCTACTGGACTCACCTCAAGCAGATGGGTCACCTCGACAGACCTGCGTTCAGCTCCTGTTACATGCAAGTTTTTCTTTGCCACCTTGTTTTGTGCTAAAGGAGTTAAGGTCTTGGGCTCAAGTGTGTCAAGAAATCTATTGTTAGTGGTGCTATGTGAATTGATATAATTGAATTGTGAGACTCACCGGTAACACTTTACAATAATGGTACACTATTTAGCATTAACAAATATTAACAAACATTAATAATTCATCATTATTAGGTATGTTTTCAAAATTACTTAGGATAACTTTGAGTCCCTTTTCTGGTTTGTTTTGGATGGTGGACAGAGAAATGTTGACGATGGGTCTTGTCTCTTTTTGACTCGTTTAGCATTGCCTTTGACTGCTTCAGAGTGGCTGGTACAGGCATGCACAAACATGTCCTTAAAACAAAACGTTCGTTTTCAAAACTGTGCAACTCACTAAGTGGTTAGTGGTGTTCGTTGATGATTAAAAACAAATATATCGGTGCATGGGACAACTCGGTTTGAGAATTATGAGTTAGTTTACTGCTTGTACCTTATGAATTCATCATGAGTTCAGTATGTACACATTAGGAATTCATAATTTACAACAAAGGAAAACACCTACTAAATAAGACTTAATGAGGAAAAACACATTTGTTAATCCTTAAGTAATGTTGAAAACATACTTAATATTTTTTTTTTTTTTGAAAACATACTTAACAATGAGAAATTAAGTGTTTGTTAATGCTTATTGTAACTAAACTTAACTAATGCTAAATAGTGTGCCATTATTGTGTTCATAAGTGTTATAGACTCTTTCGGCATAGAGCTAGTAGTAGTTTAATAGTGTTGTTGCTGAGTAAGGTAAGTGTTTTGAAGAAGAGAGTTTTCTTGGCCCTGAATAAATGACTCCAGTTGATTGAAAAGGTCAGGGATACAGCTGTAAGTAGTCCCAGCAGTGACATTTTTTCTGATGACACACATGCACACTAATACATTGTTGCAGAAAACTATGCGCCAAGCAAAAAAAACCCAATATAAACGTATGGATTAGACATAAACTATTTTATTCTGGGATATAAGACAATGGAGCGATTGGTCTTAGGTATGCTCAGACCCCAGGTACGCCATGCACTAGACCCGTTACAGTTTGCATACCAGGAGAAAGTGGGCGTGGATGATGCCATCACATATCTTCTACACAGGACACATTCTCACCTAGACAAGGGGAAAAGTGCTGTGAGAATCATGTTCTTTGATTTCTCAAGTGCTTTTAACACCATCCAACACCTCAGATTGGGAGACAAGCTCTTGCAGATGGGTGTGGACGCTCACCTGGTAACCTGGATTACAGATTACCTGACCGAGCGACCACAGTTCGTCAGACTGAAGAACTGTCTCTCTGACACTGTGATCAGCAGCACCGGAGCGCCACAGGGAACTGTGCTCTCTCCAGTCCTGTTCACCTTGTACACATATGACTTCTGCTACAACACCGAGTCATGCCACATGCAGAAGTTTTCTGATGATACTGCAATTGTGGGGTGTATCAGGAACGGGCAGGAGGAGTACAGGAGCCTGGTGGAGGACTGGAGAATCATCTTCAACTCAACACTTCAAAGACCAAGGAGATGGTGGTGGATTTCCGCAGGTCTAAGCCCACTCTGCTACCAGTCCACATTGATGGGGTCAATGTGGAGGTGGTAAGCACCTACAAGTATCTGGGTCTCCACCTGGACAATAAACTGGACTGGTCAGCCAACACTGATGCACTCTACAAGAAAGGGCAGAGCAGGCTGTACTTCCTGAAGAGGTTGCGGTCCTTCAATGTGTGCAGCAAGCTCCTCAGGATGTTATACCAGTCTGTTGTTGCCAGCGTCCTCTTCTATGCAGTAGTATGCTGGGGAGGAAGCACAAGGAAGAAGGATGCGGGGCGAATTGACAGGCTGGTAAAGGAAAGCTGGCTCTGTAGTGGGAGCTGAACTGGAGTGCATCACTTCACTATCTGACAAAAGGACCCTGAACAAACTGATCAACATCTTGGACAATGAGTGTCACCCACTCCACAGCACTATTGTTAAGCAGAAGAGCCTGATCAGCTGGAGACTTCGCTCACTGCCTTGCACAACAGACAGACTGAGAAAGTCATTTGTTCCCAGGGCCATTGAACTGTTCAATGCTTCACTTAAGGGAAGAGGAGAGATAGACTTCTCTGCATAGTCTGTCTGCCTCTTCACCCCCTCCATGTTTGGATACTGTCTGTCCACTAGCCACTATATTAGCACATTAGCACATATGCATAACCCCTCCCTCCATGCCACACCCCAACTGTGGCCACACTTATACCTTTTCTTAAAATAGTTAAATATATAGATATATAGACTTTATTTCTGCATTGTTGCACTGTTGGACTTATTCATTTGCACTATTATCACCATGACCACTATCACCATTGCACTATCACCATGACACTCATTCACACAGAGCACCTTACCTTACCTTACCTTACTATGCACAGAGAATCACAGGCTCAGTCCCTGCCTCAGTCATTGCAAGCGCTTCTGATTGATTAATCACCACTATGTGGATACTGTTTTTAGAATTGATTTAGATTAAGTGTTAGTATAATTTGTATTTTAGTATATTTAGTATATTCTTTATCTTCTGTCCTTATTGCTTAGTTGTGTTTTTATATTATATACTTTAATTACTTTTTCTGCTGTTAGAGAATGTGTATGTGTTGTTTGTATGCTGCTGAGACCTTGAATTTCCCCTGGGGATCAATAAAGTATCTATCTATCTATCTATCTATCTATCTATCTATCTATCTATCTACCTACCTGTTTTCCTCATCTTTACTTGACATATAGATTTCAAGGTTGCTGTGCAACATTGATTATCTACAGGAGCACACTTCTCCTGGAAGGCAGTGATGTCTCATTACATATTTCTTACTGCGCAGTGCGCACTCAAATATCCAGGGCATTAGAAAAACTCAAAGCTCTACTGTATCAATGTCTATGGATTCCACAAATGATTTTAAAATTGTTCTCAGAATCAGCGTCTGTGCATTTCACAAAGTCACTTCATTCCTAAAGGTGAGGCGATGAAGAAGCCACATATGCTCCAAATTACAGGCACTTTCCCCACTTCAGACTTGAAATCAATAATGCAGGAAGGAATTAACTACAACATTGGTGAAACTGTGCCCAGGTTACAAATGGTCGTATGAGCGGTTGTCACAGTGAAATATGATGGATAATTTGGGAGCATATCCCCCCTGCGCAGTGGAACGCTTCAGTGTGCCGCCTGAGCACCATGGCAGACATCCCTGGCTGAGAGACTTGTGAGAAGAGAGAAGGCCAGTGAGATGAGACTGCTGCAGACTGAATACTGCTGCTCTCTCGTCGCTGCTGCTGAAGACGCTGCCAATATGCCCAGATCTAAAGGCATGAGGAACGCTGGATGTGCAAACATACAAACAAAATCAGCTTGTATGAAATTTGAATTCTTTGCGTAGGCCTTAAGGACACTCTTTCAGCTAGAGATGAATTTCAAGAGGAGACCGTGTAGTGGAGGGAGATACTGAAGCCCCAAGCGGTCACACACACAGTAGCTATGAGATCTCCAGTGGGTGCTTGATCATAAGATTTAGTTTTAGCACTGATGACCTGTAGTCGATTGATTAAGCATGCCGTGGCCCATCTGACCTCAGGCTGGCGGCGAGGCTCAGGTCACATTGATTCCCAGAGCCCATATCTACATTTGCCCTCCCTGCTGGCCAATATGTCATAGGAATTGGCTTATGGGCTTCTAGGGGCCTACGTGAGCTGACAAAGCTAGCTCATAGATGTAGGCCATTATTGGATGACAGCTTTTGCTTACATCCAAGCAGGAATGCAGATGTTATGATCAAAACCCCTGTGCATGATTATAATAGATTGAAGACATAATGCCATACTTTAGTCAAGGGTTCAAACAAGCAAAATGTTTGAAAATATGTTTCAAATAATACACCTAATTCCACAATGATGTTGTGGCAAAGAATGTAATTTTCTTATTTCAAGCTGCAGAGAATATTTGTGTGTCACAGTGGGATCATATACAGTATGGTGGTGCACAGTGGGATCATATACAGTACAGTATGGTGGTGCACAGTGGGATCATATACAGAACAGTATGGTGGTGCACAGTGGGATCATATACAGTATGGTGGTGCATTTCACAAGTTCCTTCTTGTCTTATATTCAGATAAATCTATCACTGTCATTTTTGCCATTCGATACTCTATACTGTTTAGTTTATGTTTTGCTACAATCTACAAACAGCTATGTTAAATTGCCATTGTCTTTCATTCAGTGTCCTTCATTCAGTGTCCTTCATACTTGAGCACTCCTCAGACAGTACAGGATTGATATCTTTTCATACGAAAGAATGACTGAAGTTCTTGGAAGTTGTTGCATTCTATCTTTCTTTTAACTATTACAAACACTATTAGAAGACTATTCGAATGGATAGATGATTATACAGTAACTACTGAAAACGTCTCACAATTTATTTGGTGTCTGTATATCAGGTGAAGGTCCCTCTGAGACTATTAATCTTAGTTCCTCGGGTCTGTCCTGTTTTCTCATATCTAGCCCCATGTTACATCAAGGCGACTATCAGGTTTGACCTCAAAAAGCCAGAGACAGTATTTATTGCAGCCAAAGATATTTTGCCAGGCACTAGACGAGAAGCACTGTGGCTAAACATAAAATTCTCCAAAGCCATCGTAAACCTTTCACATTACATCAGCTTGGCTGCAAACATGGACTGGTCAATTCCCTGTTTCTTGACCACTGTTTCCATTGCACTCTCTCCTCTGTGTACCCACAGTGCTGTTAGTAGTGAAACACTGTAAACCATGGCAGTGTCCTTTTGTGGGTGATTTCAAATGCATTATCATCAACCACAATTTATACTGTATATTAGTATCGGGAAACACAGAAGTTATTATTGGAATGACTGATTTGGGTATTGCTGTGGTTCAGGAAATAAGGGTCCTTTTCATTTTGGACCACTGACTTTCATAAACTGGACTATTTGTTTTATCAACCACAAACAGGAAACGATTATCTTGGTTACACATCATACTCATTATGTCCAAGATAAGAAAACATTTAAAATGGGTTGCAAATATTTAATTGGCCAAATACAGTGAAATGTTTCTCACACAATCAGTGTATGACTAAAGGAAAAAAGAGCAAAGATTATTATTGAGAACTGAAACATTTATTACCAGCTGACCACCAGCTAGTGATCCAAGCAATCCAAGTACTGCTTCAGCAAACAACTACTCTCCAGGTCGGTCTGGTTTCATTAGCCAGTCCCATGTATGTCACTTGTTAACTACATTCTTAGAAACAAAGGCATTTCAGTGTTTTATTTAGGACACCATAATAAACTATTTCATTAATATTTCCAAGACATATTAGTTGTTGGCACAATTAAGGCGGCATCTGAACTGAATAGGTTTAGACAGAATTTAAAATGATCCATCATGCAGTGTCCTTCAACTAAAGGCAAACCCAAGGTTGTAGACTAGGCATTTTCCCCATGGGTGCAACTAACAACAAATGACATTAACAAGTATAATGCATGCAGTGTGGTAATGAGAAAACTCCTGTCAAGCCTGCATTCCTCCAAGAAATATGAGAGAACGCTGGAGTGTGCTACGAAACGTCCAAAGGCGTCCTATTACCCCCTAAATATAGCAAGAATATAGATCCAGAAACTGACGGTGTTTTTTCCCCCACCACCAAGGGGCTCAGACCTGCCGTCTCAGGTGATGAGAGCTGAACACTGAGTTGGTTACTCTCTGTAAGACGCCATCCGCGTTTATCAGAAACTTCTAAGTGAAAGGAATTAGAAAACCGAACACTTGTGGAAAGGCAAGGGAAAGAATCGTTTCTTACTGAACGGACTATGACATGTCGATGAGGACCCTGGGGCTGTATGACGTGTGGGGTTGGATATAGCTACTAGGTTACGCGTCGATTTTTACCCAAATTCCTCTGCATTACTAAATAACCCATATATTCATCATCATAGGTAAGCAAAGAGACTGTTTATGTGACATACAAAAAACTATAAAAAAGAGTGACTTTTGAAAGTAGTTGCATGACAATCTGAGTGTATTTAAACTTCTGTTTAAATATTCATCCACAGTTAAGACTGTTTTCACCTTCTGGGGAATATTAGGTTATTAGTGTGTATACTATGCTCTGCACCTAAATTAATGTCGTGAGACGACTTATTCTACTATGAAACTTTTCCTCATTATTTAACTTCTCTTTCAAAATAAATGCTGTATAACATTGTTGTGAAGGCTTGTGAAATGTCCGAAAACACAAATAGCAGCATCGTCAACAGTATTGACTTTACTGCTGTATTAATCATTTTGACATTTAATTTATTGATCATTCGTTTATTAATAATTAGGCTAGTCTACTTTGTGTGGTGTCTATTCCATTCCACTCGTCTTTATGAATCACGGATTTGGCTATTGCACAGTGATCACCAGAACTTTCGTCGTCTCGCGCCGTAGGCTATGCACAGCCTTTTGTGAAATTCTGTTGTCCTTCTATTGCAAATGGACCATCGCTGAAAGCACAAATGCGTAACTGGAAAACATAGATCATAATGAAACTCAGAGACATTCGTCTCAGTGCCTAAGGTGCGCTATTTTCCTGCCTTGTGCAAAAATACCAATTATCGATAAAAAAAAAGAATCGCGTCTTTTCATTTCCCTCTTAAACAGGTGATTGCGAGGACTTCAAAAGCGTTCACGGGATACATAATCTCTCTTTGCAAACGGCATGATCTTTTGACAGCAGTATAATTCCATGTTCTTGTATTTGGCATTGGAAGTACGATGCACTTTGCCGGAACTAATACAGGTTGTTTTGTATTCACAGCGTGAATCGCGTAGAATTCTTACCATGTAACATGCAGAATATCGTGTATAGTGCAAAATTAACACTACAACATATGAATTGGGTTATAGTAAGTAATTCAACCTGCCAATTGCAGTAGCCTACTACGCAAGGAACGTGCCCCATCGCTACTGAAACATGTTAGTTGTTGTAGCCTAACCTAGGCTACTAGAATTATGCGTATAGCCTACCCTTAGACATAGTTTTCAAGTGGTGTATGAAGCTCTCTGGTAAAGTGCTTCAGTAAATAGATTGTTGCATTGCTTAACAGCGTGTGCGAAGTCGCGCTCTTACAAATGGGTCCTTGGCTGCGGAGATCCTGTTGATCTGTCATTTTCCAGACCGGGGGGATTTTGTTAACATTTGACGCTGCCTAGTACTGAAAAGATTTTTCCAACCTAGTCGTGGTGCGAAAATTCGAAACAATTGCGACCTTCCAATGTAGGCTAGTTTTGTAGACGATGGCCCTGCGGGTCATTTTTTAATAACCAAAATAATAATCTACTGTCGTGTGACACATCTGACGTCGACTGACACTCGGTGGAACCCCCCTCTCTCCTCGCCTTCGCTTTTTGTTCACTACCACCTCTGAGAGGGTTGTGATTCGTATGGACTATAGCGGGATTTATGGTGGATGCATGCTTCTGTATCAATGTGCATTGATGTAGCAGAAAACGTGGCAGAGATAAGGTAAGAGAATATCAGACATCCGATTTTTAGACAAAGCATGGTAGGCTACCGTAATATCAGCATCAGTTCTGTCCGTCGTTTTAGTGACATTTCCAACATTTGGAGACTTGAAACCACAACACCTTTGTAAACTGTAATCCTTATCAACTCGCACGCGCCTTTACTATGCTTGAACGTGCGAATATATTACAACATTCCCAATATCGCAGCGCGTAGCATTGTTTTCCCCACAAAGAAACGTTGTTTTAATGTGTGGCTGATTTCCTTGCTCTCTTTACTATGTTATACAGAGCCCTTATCTCATCACCTGGTACCTTTGATTGGGATTCGGCAAAGATTTCATAGAAGAGAAAGAGGGTAAACAATCAAGGGAATTTGAATATTGTCTTAATCGGGAATTACACATCCAAACTGGGATCTATGAGCGGAAAAGTGGCGAAGCCTAAAGAAGAAAAGGATGCTTCCAAGGGTAAGAGGCTAGTCTTCCAACGCCTTGATTGCTACCCCTAAATCACTCACTTAAAGCGACCGCACACTCATTCATCTCTCTCCCTAAAACATCACATTATGTACATGGGAAGAAACTACATAGAGGTACGTTGTCACAGTTCTTGGGGAAACAGAGTTGTCAAAAGGGCTTAATTTGTGTAAATATGGGCTGCCTTCCTGAATTCATTTCATGTTGTAGCCAAACAAAGCGACAACAGTGGTACATCAGTGGTGTTTCCCGGGAAATAATGACAATGTAGTCACTCTCTTTTGTCCATGACATTGGTATCCTATTGTCATATTGGGATGAAACGGTAGTGCTGTCGCTTTAATGGCAGTGAAACACCAATGTTATTGGTCCCTGTTAAAATCCTCCCGATCTTGTTCTAGCTTTCCCCCCAAGGTAGGTCTGGGTAATCCTCTCTTATCAATATATTCAGGTCACGCCGTTTAGGGATGACGCGTGGAACACTGTTTGGGTACCGACTGCGCAAATGTCCTGTTGCGTAAAATGAGTTCCCGACTATCTCTGGTACAACTGCGCTTGTACTTGCGATGTAAACTGGTGAATCATTGTCATGGAGACAAAGGGGACTCAAGGTTGCCAAAGAAACATAAGGGAGATTGAATTGTATCCATGTGCATGTTGTTTGCTAAAATGCTGGCTACTCTATGCACGGCACTTTGGATGGCCACATTATCAATTCACTCCAGTCGCATAGGTCTATGTTTATTTTCAGGTAAGATAAGCGGCATGGAAACGGACAAGGATGGGTTTTGTTCAACAGAAGTGCTTTACAAGAAGCTGTTGCATAAATGTAAAATGTTTTCCCAAAGTATCCCTTTAATTTATTCAGAAACCATTGCTTATTAGCTAACATTTTTTCTCCATAAAATATTAACATTAGTTAGATAATTTCAGTCAATGACAATGGTTTTTGCTATATGCATTTTAGCGTTTACAACCACAACCCTCTTTGTCACGTTTCAACAGCTGAATGAACAAATGGAATGTGTGCATGCTATATACCTAATTGATCTCCAAGATCTTGAGAAAGAAAAAGCTAAGAAAGGCCTATACTCTATGTGTCTTTTCAATCCATACTATTTGCTTTGTTGAAAAAAAGCTAAACAAAGATTGTTAAACAATGAAGCAGTCCAATCCAACATCTCTGAAGAAGCCATAAACAGAGTACAGCCCTTTCTTGATGTTCTTTGCTATTGCCATTGTTTTGGATATTGTGTGATGCTGCCCGTGCTGCTGACCTGTGTTCATGACGCACATCTGTACTCTGGCTGAACTGTGAATGAGCTTCATTCCTCCCTCAACACTAGCAGTTCAGCCATAGCTTGTGTTCTACTGTTTAGTCACTCTAGGGCCTAATGTAAAACATGCATTAGCATTATCTAGCATTATCTACAGAACGTTCTAAAGCGCTGGATGAGCTCGTCATGTTTGATCACATCAGACATCCCTACTTGTGCATCAGGCTGCCTTAAGGTGTGCTACACATTTTTATTTCAGTGATGTATGCAACAAAATAATACATCTGGAAACTGCAGGGGGGTATGCATTGGTCACGTTCACAGGGAAGTAGTTGGTTATCTAAATAAACATGTTAGTCGTGCTAAGATTTAAATGTTGGTGAATGGGTTCACAAGTCCCATCCATAGACTGGATCATGGAAGGACACTAGCTTGTTCTCATGATTAGCATCCATGTGCCATTCCCTAGCCATTCAAGGTATTATATCAGGACATTCACAAGGGCATCTTATTTAGGCACCAATTACAGAATTGTAGGGTCAAAATTGATCTGGTATTTAGATATTCAGCAACATCCGAAGTGTGAATGTTGTTCCTCAACTGAGCTAATTGAAGTGTTTTGAGAAACTGT
This sequence comes from Alosa sapidissima, assembly GCF_018492685.1. Taxonomy (NCBI): domain Eukaryota; kingdom Metazoa; phylum Chordata; class Actinopteri; order Clupeiformes; family Clupeidae; genus Alosa; species Alosa sapidissima. The sequence goes on from NC_055976.1 coordinate 4,034,499, forward strand.
CCTGTGCCAAAAAATCTAAGAAGCACCTTTCACTGTGTGACAGCCACTCTTCCTGATAACAAGGCTGAAGCAGCATCTCAGGCTCGGGTCTTGGAGTGGAACACGGCTAGTGGAAGTGGCACTACCTGGTCCAGGCTCTTGGTCACAGTGTGAGGCCATGCTTGGCTGCCCCACATGAGTGTATGAACGTATGTGTGTGTGTGTGTGTGTGTGTGTGTGCATGGGGGGGGGGGCCTGAACATCAGATTTGTCTGCTCCCCTGCCTTGTGCTGATACTAAATTACTCAGACAGAGTCGTGAGCCGTCATGATCCTGGTTCGCTTTTTTCTCAAGGCTGGTGCAAAAAATAACTCCTTGTTGTAGCTAGTTGTTTTCGAGGATGCGCGGTGACCTCTCACTTTGTACTTTTCTTCAGTGTTTTACCACGTGTCTAATGAAACACGTGACACTTGCGTCCTGTCGTGCTGTTTGATATCATTTAAGTAGTAGTATACACTTGAACAGTAGTCCATATTTTAAGTCATCCTTTCAAGGTCAACAATGGACCCACTGTTTGCACAAAGTTGCATTTGGCCCAGGAGTCTGGACTGCCACTGGGTGAGCCCTACCTCTTTAACCCAGACAAGGGTAACATTCTCTTAGACCAGTCTCTTTGTTGCAGTTTAGTTCACAGCCTCTCTGCATAGATACATAGTACTTCCTGTTCTTTCTTTACTGGGAATGGGCCACACATCGTAGACCATTGTTGGTTGGAAGGGTGGGATTGTTTTATCAGATCAGGCTGTGGCTTCGGATGAAGTGAGAGCAATAGTTGCATGTGTTTGCTTGCAGATTCATTCAGGCCAGGGCTAGGCTCAGCACACAATCAATAAATATCCAGAGGGTAGTTTGGAGAGGCCTCATTAATCACCAGAAAGCAAGGCTCCTTTTTTGCTGCCACCCTGACACCTGGGCTAATCTCTCCAGCAGAAGAGCTAGTAGCCCACTGTAGCATTAGAATCATTTTCATTTTATGTAGTGTCAGGTTCTCTGTCTGCTCCCCTCAATAGATTTGTGTTGCTCTCAGCTGCTTCAATGGAGGAGATTATAATGCTGTTAAAATGCTTTACAGTGTAATGGAATTGCACAGTATCTGCCTGTCTGCACTGCCTAGTGCCTACCCTTGCCATTTGATACTGTTACAAGGAGAACTGAGGTGAATTGACAGGTACGCACACAGTTGTATAAAATCCTGTTTGTTGGCTTTATCATTTGATAGAATTACATTTGCTGTTACAATATTGTAACTAGATATGGAGAAAGACAATAATATTCTCACTTTACAGCCCTTTTTCTTGGCGGTAAATAGAAAAACAGACTGGACTGGGGAGTTGCTCATACATCAACCAGATAGCTTCGGTCTGTCTTAATGTTAAATCTTAATCTTGCTGCCTGCCACCAGTCTATAATCCTGCCTTGCATGTACAGTGTCCAGGGGATGGCTTTCCATGTTTGTGTCTAGTGGCTGTTCTCCCCGTAAATGTTTGTGTTTGTTGGGCTGGAGGGAGGAGCTGATGCCACTCTCCCAGCGGTCCCGCCCGCCGCTCGCGGCAAAGTTGCCAGCTGACGCAGATCGTCTCGTGCAGCCGGCCGCGGAGCAAGAGCGCCAGCCGCCTCGGAGAGACCTGCCACTCCGCATCGCTGGGCGCCCGGCTGACAAGTTGAGGAATGTTCCGGGCCTGTCTCTCCGCGTGTGCGTGACGGCCGGCTCTGCGCCAGCTGCGTGTTTGGCAGCGTCCCATTGGCCGCGCGTGTCCCCGCCTGTCCCCGCGTGTCCCCGCGTGTCCTCCTCCTGTGAGGAGCCCCGCAGCTCTCCGTGAAGCCTCTCTGTCCGCTCGTTTAGACTAAACAAGCCGCCCCGCCGAGCAGCCTGTGTGGTGGAGCGTGACTCGTCAGGTTGGTCCCTCGTTAATGCTCCGCCACAGCCACAGGTCCTGGCCATCTACTGGCCCGAACTGACCGAGGCTGAGGCTAGCTGTTTAATCTAGGCAGCACTGTTTTTATTTATGCCTGAGAGCCAGTCGCACACGCTTAAATGGCTTTTTTTTATCACAGGCCCCTGGCAGTCCTCCTAAATGAGGAGAAGTGGATGTGGTGTTTGTTTGTTTGTTTATTTGTGCCCAGTGCGCAGCTTAAACGGCCCAAATAGCCCCCGCTTAGGTCCTCACGCGGGAAGATTAGCACTGAAAAGGCGCCAGGTGCCGGGACACGGCCCATGTCATTTGGATGAAAAGCACGTCGGCCACCCTCGGTATCTGGGGGTTATGACGAGAGTGGGCTGCTGGTAATCCTGAGCGCTCGGTGTGTCCTGAGGTGAGTGCACTCATAAGATGGCCCCTCGGGCCCCTGGGTCGGAGGCCAGGCCCACATGCTAATAGGTTCGGTTGTAGCACTCAGCAGACACATATTCCCTCTCCACTGCTGCTAACCTTGTACAGTCTTTTCCATCTCTTTATATCTGCCACTCACTATTTGCTGTTCTTTGCCAGCATCCAGCTGCTGAGCCCTCTGTTTTCCCTTGTCCCTTTATGTACAGTATCTGTCACTTGGCTACATTTATCAGCTGCGTTTGTCTCATCCATTACCTCCAACCCCATCCCCATCTCCCTTCATCTCCCGTCTCCTCCGTTTGTCCATCTGTCTCACTTTGCCTTTGAACCCCCTTCAGTTCAATAAGTGCTCTTTGACCTCAGCATTTGACATATCTTCCCAGGGTGCCCGTAAAACAGAGATTAGATCCTCTTCTTGCCACGCTAGCAGAATGGTGTGTCTTAAGTCCTGTTTTCTCTCCATCCGCCAGCTACAGTATGTTGGTATAATCATCATCAGCACAGTGCAAAGTGGCAGATTTGACCATCAGGCGCCCATCCTCCGGGGAAATAGACTGTGTCCCCGAACGGTCCTGTCTAGCTAAGCCTGTGTCGTCCATTTTGAAGGATGACCCAGCAGCGGGAGGCTGCCTGGTAATGGTTCTAATGGGATTTTTTACAGCAGAGCATCATGAGGATTAAGCCAACAGAGCCACTACTTACTTACACTGAATGACTGTACGCTCTGCTTTCTGTCTGCCTGCTTCTGTTCACTTGCATCCCAGGGAGGGTGTGATGGGAAGGTGTTCTAGGAAATAATGATGGCTCAACAAGGAGGAGGGTTATTACCTAAGAAAGGAGGCCACTCCCTAAGCTACCAGTGCTTTTAATCATACAACTCTTTAAGGACATCTAAAAACGTAATACTGAGTGGATAGGGTTTTTTTTTATGATGGGCTGAGTCATAAATTCATGTCCCTATTCTGCGAGCATATTTACACTCGCTGATGCATCCGTTTGTATTTGCTGAGAACTTTCATTAAACTAATGGTGCAGATCAGAGCATCTCTTGTGTAGGTGTGGGATTATGTGTCAATTGAGGATTTTGGATTACAGTTGGGAATGGAATTGTTTTAGTTTTCAGAATGCATCCCGATGCTATTTGTTCATTTGGAGATAAGCTGCTCCAGTTTGTGCGTTGTGTGGCCAGGGGGGCTGGCTACGTTGCACTGTGGCCATTTGATGTCAGAGCAGGACTCAGGAAACACAAATATGTGCAGTGCTTTGGCACGGAGGTGGAGTCACTGATGCTAAACAGTAATTGGAGCTACTCTCTACAAAGCTGCCAGCTCAGTGAAACTCAGTTGAGCCTGTTTTGTCCTTACAGGAAATAATGTTTGTAAACATACTTGGAACACCAACTATGAGTCTGTGGGTGACAATGTATTACTTAATTTGATTATGGCCCACGTCTCCTGCATCTGAGCTCATCTTGTTGGCCTATGTTGAAGTCCCATAATATTCCATTCTCATTGCACATGCGCAGGGCTGTTTCCAGTCAAACAGATTTGTAGATTGGCCTCTTGCATAAACAATACTCTCATGAATACATAAATACATAAATACACACTCTGTTTGTGCTTGAACCAATTTCATTTGAATGAGAACAGTTTGATATATTTATGGATAAGGGCTATAATCAGAAACATAATGTTTTGTGTATTTTACAACGATGACAAATTTAGCTCCAAAGTGCTGTGTTGGCCATCATTCAGATGCCAAAGGAGAACACTTGAAGCGATGTCATACGTTTTTTATGTTAAAACATTTTTTTGTCACTTACAGCAAACATCACCTCACCATCTGCTAGCTGCCTGTGTCCTGAATACACTGTAAAAAAAAAACCCCGCGATCTCTGTTGACAACCCAGGCTCCAAAAACAATTTGGGCAAACCTTATCCATAAAAACATAACAACCAGCAAATCACTGACGACATGCGCGTTTAGTTTCAATTGCACGGGAGGGAGGAAGTAACGGGCTAGCTTTTTGTTTTGTTTGAACGTCAACAGAAGTGACGTTACCCAGCATCGCTTAGAGTGCCTTTAACTGGACAGTAGTTAAAACTGACCACATTGGCATCCCATGCCCTTGCATCTTCCCATGCATCTTCTCTCCACTATACAGTATGCTCACACAGAGCCGTTTGCTCACGAAACAAACCCTCCTGCAGGCAGCTGTGCACAATCTACTCTGTCTAATTACTCCACCTCCGGACCAAACATTACATTGCATAATGAGATTTCATTTTGGACAGCCAAGCCAACGAGAGGGCAAGATGCTTGGAGATCACGGTGTCCAAGTGGCTCACCCCCACCTCATGCTAGCCATGTGTCTGTGGCCTCCATGCGTGCTCCGCTTCACTGGCCGAACCCCATCAGGGAGCGACGGCTTCCCCACTTCATCAGGGAAATGGAGTATTGGGCCAGCGCCCATGGGAGGGCCACAGGGCCAGCAGGGGCCGGCCAAGAAGTGGCTCAAGGACAAGGAGACACACTCAGGACAGGGCCTGTCTTGCCCCGTGGCAGTGTGCTGAGTTGGTAATCATCTAGATGGCTTTATTTGGGTCACGGGGAATTTGCCTAATGCAATATTTTTGCAAGTTTATATCATGACCAACGGAGGTCATGTGCCGTATTCATAGTGTAGTAGTGAAGTTAAACATTACTCACTTTCACATTTGAATTCATTCAGTCATTCAGACACAAATGTTCTGGTCATGATTTGTCA